>NC_062273.1:6284235-6495334 GCF_916048215.2 Malus sylvestris
ACCAAGCAGAGTCACACCTAAAGAACTGTTAGGCAGTGAACACCCAATGCCGATTAACCAAACATGATCACCCTTAAGTATAAATGGCCATAAGGATCGCCTAACACGGATTAACCAAGCGCAATCTATATATAGTATGGTCCCCCAATGCGGATTAACCAAGCAGGACCACTAATGACCCCCTATCGCGGATATACCAAGAAGGGTCATGGTCTCCTACTAGCCCTCAATTTAACAACCATTCCAATATGCAATTCAATTCACTTTTCCAAAAATATTATCAATCCAATTTACTTCACTTCATGATGATTCACAACATAAATATACTTCTCACATAACTTTCTCATTACTCAAAGAACTTAGGGAATAATGCAATACCAATGCAAATCATAATTTTCATTAATGAGATTTTTCATAATCACCATGGAAATTTCACCACAAACACAATGCAATTCATATATGTATCTCAAATATATGTGTGTCCATATATCACATGAATGCATCTTTATGCCCAAAAATTATGAAATCATGCAACCACAATGCATATCGCAATTCACGCCAACAAGACTCGAGATGGTTGCATATCATAGAGTAGGATCATTTGCTCTGATATCATTAAAATTGCCACGCCCCGATCCCAACATACGTCCAGGATCGATACGCGACGTCACCAAATACTCGTATATCTAACATACCTTGCCTCCTGGATATGAATAAAGCATCACTCAAGGTCCAAATTTGCGTAGTAATTTCCATATATTTTATGGCTGCATCTAGCCTTCTTGTTAGACTGCCTACATATCCTCAACAGGGATCAAGCCATTCATAGTTCGTCACTCATTACCCATCTACATTTACCATAGTACATTCAAGCCAAAAGATATAACATTCCTCAATCAATCATTAGAACTTGACAAGTATGGAAGTACTAGATTCAAGGCTACATAACAATCCAATATGACAATCAAGGTTTCCATTCCACCCATCATATAAGTCACTATGTTTTCAACATAATATCGCAATCCAGTCATGTAACATATCAAGGATCAACCAAACACACTATTTTTCTTTAGTCACATTCATTAACTAATCTAATCGTATTAATAGCAACTATATCCAACGTCATTCCACAATCCCGTCAATTAATCAATTCATGAATCAAAGATGCACGATTTTAACTTTTAACTATATTAATCAACCAATTAGATAACATACCATTTCACCAATTCAATTAGAGAACTCTCTATATAATTCTCTACTTAGGTTATGAGTCATAACATGGTATATAAATTCACAAGGTCTATTATGGGTAATTCCCATTCACTCGAATCTAGGGTTCTAGACTAATCTTATGGGAATGAGCGAAAGCAAGGATTCCAAACCACTCAACGGAATCCAACAACATCGGGTTCTAGACCCCTCAACGGAAACAAAATATCAAGTATAGAATCATGCTTTATGAAATCATAATCAAGTCGTTGAAAACTACGAAGGAGTCACCTAGACATCTAACGGCTTTTCTAATTCAAACCATAAGATTCCCAAAAACCATTGTTCATATGTACATTAAAAACTAGGCTAAAGGGACGCAGTTCGGCCGAAGCCTACATCTTGGAAGCTATCTCAATCCAACTCAATGAAACCCGAGGTGGATACGATCTCGGACCATCACTTAACGGAATTGCGGAGTAGGAAGTATTCCGAACCATCTCTCAACGGAATCCAAGTGGATACGATTCCGAACCATCACTCAATGGAATCGCGGAAGGCCAACAACCATATAGACAACAGCTCAAATAAATGAGACAAGCACAAGTTACTTAATTTACAAAAGCTCAACCAAGGGAAATAAGGCACAAATACTAAATTTAGAATGAATCAATGAAGCGGGAGATGAAACCATATCGAAGCAACAAATCCCCATCACCACGGGTTAACGGTCTACCACTAGTCATTACATTTCATCACAACATGTCAATCAAACCAATCAAACCATATTTCAATATATACATGTCAAATCTCATTTAATAAACTTAAATCATTGGCTAAACATTAAAAATAAAAATTCAATAAAAAACATATTTATAAGACCAAGTCATATCCACATAGGATAACAATTACGAAAATAGGATAATCACCAATATCACATATATTAAAGTCACTCACCTGAGGTCCACACTAACGCACTCTAGCATGGAATTCAAGGCATCAAGCTCTATCACCGCCAAAAACAAAGCACAAGTCCACATTTAGATTTCTCTCAATAAATTCACATACCCAAAACTCTCATAAGTCTCCCACAATGACATTTAATGATAATCAAACCGTTGATCAAAGGTATGGTCCATGATCTTACATCATTTGCTCCGTAAGATCCAACCACTAGATTTTCACTAGTAAGTTCCTAAGGTCCAACAACTGATAACTGGGGTGCTCACAAAATTGTACGAAGATCCAACGATCGGATTGTCGTCAATCGTGCAAACAAGTGGTGGTCCAATTTGATCACCACACCAAACAATTGAATTTCGGGAAACCGAGCTAGACATAGGTTCAAAGGGTCACTAGAAGGTATTTGGTACTTAGACAACACTCGTGGATGGTCTCACGCACCGCCACACACGATGCTAGTCATGGTGAAGGGTTTGAAAACCCAAATTTTAAATGGAAACTCTAACACTACAGAGATGTAGGGCTCTTCAAAAGCTTTCCATGGACACCAAGATCACCCAAAACGAATCTCGAATGAAGGAGATACATGCGGGTCAAGTTTGTGGGTTAAAGGGTCGAAAATGCCCCAAAAACGGGTCAAAACCAAACCCCTCCTTCCTTTTTCAGAAAACTTCTTCTTTTTTTTTTCTTCTAATTAGTCCCTCACTCTTTTATTAAGCTCACTTAACCTTTAACCCACATGTGGGAATTAAATAGTTCCCACAATATATAGTTCACAACTTTAAACGGCCGTAACTATACCGTTATAACTCGGACTCGCAAACGGCTTTCTCCTATGCGCTTGTGGCTTCGAGACCTATTCGAAAACGTTACTTGTGACCTCAAAAGGTCAACGAATTTTAAATAATTATTTTCCAGACTTCACTCTTCGTAACTAGTTTAATTAAAATCTAAATACAAACAATTTAAAATAAATTCTTGAGAAATAATATAAAATCTCAATAGTACAAATACGTAGATTAGAATAGTGAAACACGGGAATGGGATTTCACAATAAAGGTAAAGGTCAACCATCTCAGGGACCTCGTAAGACCTAGAGGTTTAAGAGAAGCGGTGTCAGTTCCAGCTCTTCTAGTGGAGGTTTGAGCTCTAATGTATAGAGAAGCGGTGTCAGTTCCAGCTCTTCTAGTCAGAGGCAGATGGACTTTGGTGGTTCAAGTAGTTCAGGTGCTCTTTTATGCCACATGTGTAATAATAGGCATTTTGGGGAGTGTAGGAAAGGCAGCAATACATGCTATACTTGTGGACAGATGGGGCATAGGGCTGCACATTGCCCTCAGAATCAGTAGAGGCCCCAACAACCTTCTTTACCACCACCTGCACCGATCTAGCAAGCTTCAGGACCTATTGGTTATGGCCAGACTGGTTATGGTGGTGCTTATCATTATCAGGGCGACGCCGCTCCTTATACTTCAGAGCAGTATCAGTATTTGCAGGACCCTCATTATCAGGGTAGTTACCCTCAGTATCAGGGAGGTTCTATGCCATATCAGCCACATTTAGCAGGTGGATCCCAGTGGTACCAGGGTGCTAGCAGTGCAGGATCTTCGAGACAGTCTAGTCAGCCAAGACAAGGATGAGGTATTCATGCTAACAGAGGTTGTGGCGGAAGACAGCAGAATCAAGGACATATCCATAACATAACACTGCAAGATGCTCAGAACAATCCTGATTTAATCAAGGGTATGTTAAATATTCTTGGTCATTTTGCTAGAGTATTGATTGATTGTGGTGCTACGCATTCTGTTGTTTCTCATACATTTGCTCAAGTGACGTAACCTCATCCTACTCCTTTAAGATATGAATTAGAGTTTTCTATGCCTAGAGGGGAGAGATGTTATATTGATCGGGTATATCCAGGATGTCCAATGATGGTGGATGATGTTGTTATGCCAGCTAATCTTATTCTGTTATACATTGTTGATTTTGATGTGATTTTGAGCATTTATTGGTTACACTACAATCGTGTCAAGATAGATTGTTATGGAAAGACAGTCACTTTTCATCGTCCTGGATTACATGAAGTTACATTTGTCGGAGAGCCTAACGGAGTGAGGCATGGTGTTATTTCTACCATGAAAGCCAAAAGATTGTTGTCGAAAGGTTGTCAGGGATGTGAAAGTTCAGTTGCAAGAATTAGTGGATAAAGGTTTTATTCAGCCTAGTACTTCACCCTGGGGAGCTCCAGTCTTATTTGTGAGGAAGAAAGACAGAACATTGAGGTTGTGCATTGATTACAGGCAATTGAATTGGGTAACAATTAAGAACCGTTATTCGTTACCTCGTATAGATGATTTGTTTGATCAACTCTGAGGTGCCTGTGTGTTCTCTAAAATTGACTTAAAGTCTGGTTACTACTAGTTGAAGATTAGAAGTGAAGATGTCCCTAAGATAGCATTTAGGACTCGATATGGTCATTATGAGTTTCTTATGATGTCATTCGGGTTAACTAATGCACCAGCAGCTTTCATGGATTTAATGAATCGAGTATTCCAGCCATATTTGGACAGGCTCGTCATTGTTTTCATTGATGATATTCTGGTATACTCTAAGTCTAGAGTTGAGCATGCTAGACATCTTAAATTGGTGTTGAAAAGTTTGAGGGAACACCAGTTATATGCTAAGTTTAGCAAATGCCAATTCTAGTTAGATCAAGTAGCATTTTTGGGACATGTTATATCAGCTCAAGGTATTCGAGTGGATTCTCAAAAAGTGACAGTTGTGGAGAATTTGGAGCAACTTCGAACCGTCACTGAGGTACAGAGTTTTCTTGGCCTTACAGGCTATTATAGACGGTTTGTTAAGGATTTTTCAGTGATTGCTTTACCATTGACGAGGTTGACCAGGAAGGATGTTAAGTTTGAGTGGGATGATAATTGTAAGCAAAGTTTTCAGCAGTTGAAGTATTATCTCACTCATGCACCTGTTTTAGCACTCCCAGATGATAGTGGTAATTTCGAGGTCTACATTGATGCTTCTTTGAATGGCCTGGGTTGTGTATTGATGCAACATGGTAGGGTGATTACTTATGCTTCGAGATAGTTGAAACCTTATAAGAAGAATTACCCTACACATGATTTGGAGTTAGCGGCTATTACCTTTGCTTTGAAGATTTGGAGACATTATCTTTATGGTGAGAAATGTAAGATCTTCACAGATCATAAGAGTCTTCAGTATCTTTTCACTCAGATAGATCTAAATATTTGGCAGCGGAGGTGGATTGAGTTACTTAGTGATTATGATTGCACAATTGAGTATCACCCTGGTCATGCAAATGCAGTGGCGGATGCACTTAGTAGGAAGACTCCAGCTAGACTTAATGCCATTTATGATTGTCATGTTCCTCTTCTTACAGATTTGAGGTCCACTGGAGTGGAATTAGGAGTGGAAGATCGAGAGGAAGCCTTACTTGCTAATTTTCAAGTTAGGCCAATTTTAATTGATCGAGTGCTTGAAGCCTAGATGAATGATGAAGAAACCCAAGAAATAATTCAAGCAAGAAATCGAGGTAAGAAGAAAGATTTCAGAATTCGAGAAACTGAAGGCATGCTTATGCAAGAAAACAGAATGTATGTGCCGAATGATGTAGAATTAAAGAAAGAAATCCTTGATGAAGCACATATTTCGGCATATGGAATGCATCCAGAAGGTACCAAGATGTATCATACCATTCGCCCATTTTATTATTGGCCAAGCATGAAAAGAGAAATTGTTGAGTACATGAGTAGGTGTGCCATTTGCCAACAGGTTAAAGCTGAAAAGAAGAAACCGTTTGGGTTGATGCAGCCACTTCCCGTTCCACAGTGGAAATGAGAAAATATTACTATAGATTTTGTGTACAAACTTCCTCGTACACAGAATGGTTATGACAGTATTTGGGTGATAGTTGATCGGCTCACTAAGTCAGCACACTTTATTCCAGTGAGGGAAAAATACTCATTAAGCCGATTAGCTAAGTTATTCATATTGAAAATTGTGAAGTAACATGGTGTTCCAATTATATTATCTCGGATTGGGATCCTAGATTTACTTCTAAGTTCTGGATAGCGTTCCAGGAAGCTCTTGGTACGAGATTACTTTATAGTATGACATATCATGCTCAGACAGACAGACAATCTGATAGGACTATTTAGACATTAGAAGATATGCTAAGATCTTCAGTGCTGCAGTTTGGCGATGGTTAGCATGATTGTTTGGATTTTATGGAATTCACCTACAACAACAATTACCATTCAAGTATTGGTATGACACCTTTTGAGGCACTCTATGGCAGGTCTTGTCGAACGCCATTATGCTGGTCAGAAGTTGGCGAAAATTTTTTGGTGGGCCTGGAAATTGTGGATGAAACTACTCAGAATATTCAGGTAATTAAGTCTAGCCTGAAAGCGGCCCAGGATCGACAAAAGAGCTTAGCAGACAAGCATGCCACTGACCAAATATATAATGTAGGTGATTGGGTATTTCTAAAGCTATCACCATGGAAAGGTGTTGTTCGGTTTGGAAAGAAAGGCAAGCTGAGTCCTATGTACATTAGACCATATATGATCACCGAGTGAGTCGGTGAGGTTGCTTACAGGCTTGAGTTGCCTCCAGAGTTATCCAAAGTGCATGATGTGTTTCATGTTTCAATGCTTCGACATTGTGTCTCAGATCCTTTTCATGTGATACCTCCTCAACCTCTAGAAATTAATTCAGATTTGACTTACGATGAGGAGCCAGTGACTATTTTGGATTGAAAGGATAAGGAGCTGAGGAATAAGATAACGCATTTGGTGAAAGTCTTGTGGAAAAATCACTCAGTGGAAGAGGCCACTTAGGAGACAGAGGATTGGATGAGAGAGATGTATCCACGCTTATTTTATGGTTATTAGTGGATTGTATGTTATTATTTGGAATTTCGGGGATGAAATTTTATTAAAGTGGGTAGATTGTCACAGCCCGTCCCGAATTATTGTTATCAATGGTGTGAAAAGATGAAATTACCCTTGGACATTTTGTGTGATTGTGTGGTTTAAGTTTAGAAGTGAATTAATACATTAAGTCCCTAATATTTTGGAACCAATTAGGACTTAAAGTTGTTATGGTTTTGTGGTTGTTTGGAAGTCAAAAAATTTTGGACCACACATACACCCCAACTCTCTCTCTCTCTCATTCCCGTGTAGTCTCTCTCTCCTCCCTTTCGATTCTTTTCTTTTTCCGTACAAACCGTACGGACAAACTCAAACCCTCAACAAGCTTTGCAGATCGAACCTTCAGAGGCCATGTTTGAGTTCCTTGTAACCTTAGGATCTTAACCATACCATTTTTAGGTCGTGAAAGCTTCAAAAACCTCGTGAACTCGAACCCCAGATTTCATGCATTGTTCATGCACTAATTTAATGTGAGGTTTTTAGGAGTTTTTAAGGACATAGGGAACTTTGAATCATCCTCACAAAGCTCGGAGAAGAAAAACCAAGCGATTTGGACGTCGAGAAATCGAGTTCGACAAGTTTTAAGTTTATGCCGGATTATCGAGCTTTTTCCGGAGAGTTTTCATGGAATTCAAGCCTTGAAATTGGTAAGGATGTGTTCTTCTAGTTATAAGCTTTAAATTGAGACCAATTTCATGAATTTTGGTTAAGAAATGACTGAGATATCAAGGTTTTTCAAATTCCCAATTTTTCGGCTACGGTGACGGTCACCGGAGTTGAAAGAAGAGGACGAGCGAATATTCTGTCAACTTTGACAGAATATTCTAATGGCGTCATGTAGTTTTAACGGTATATGCTATTATTTAACGGAATATTCCCTAACGCCGTTAAGGTTACCGTCAGTGTGCCTGGCACGTGCCTACGTTTGGGCAGCACGTCTGGCCGTGCCTTGGCCGGCACGTGACGGAGCATGGGTGGTCGGAAAATTTTTCTAAAAATATTGGGATGTTCGTGAGGTTGCATAGGTCACGTTGGTATATTTATATACCTCATTTGAGCAATGTATGAGAAGTTATTAGCTAGTATTGGTTATGTGCTTTAATTAATGTTTTTATAGTTGTTTCGCATATAGGGGAGACTTATCCCGAGGACGAGCCCAGTCAAGGGCTGCTCGAGGGCTACAAACCTTCGACATACCAATGAGTGGTCCTTTTGTTTTCAGTATATATTTATATACTTGATATTTTCCCAGAAAATGCGTTTAAATGAAAGTATGCTTGAAATGCCATGCATATAAATTTATATTCAGCATGTGAATTAGTATATGATGCATACTATGAATTGGTGCGGTGGACGCTCAGGTAAGTACCAGGTGAGTTATGTTTTGTTATATGAGATATTGATAATATGAGATGTGATTGAAAGCTCATAAACCTGCACCCCGAGAAATTTTGATCTAGTCAGAGATATAGTTCAGGCCTGTTTATGATGTCACTTCCCACACCATATGCTCACATTGGATCCAATTAGGTGCACAGTCTTGTCGTACATACCATTATAGGTGGTTCCGACTCATAGACGACTAGCGATTTATCGCACAGTTATCATGAGAGCGTAGCATTGAGCATAACTATATTACACCAGTCTTGTCGTACAAACCCTCCCAGTGGTTCCGACTCGTGTGCAATGTAGTGCCATATAGGTCACTTGTAGTGACTCCGACTAGATTGATTAATGAGCTATTAATTCAACTATACAGACCTCTGTAGGGGTTCCGACTAATATGTTATTTTCCATGAATTTATTTTCACCTGAGTTACTTATTTTGTTTTATATTTTGGCATGGCATACTTATGAATATAGATATGTGAAGCATGAATTGAAATATATGTGTATATATACTTAAATATTTATATTTCATTTCTGGGAAAATTATACATGTTTTACGGCGAAGGGTTAGAGCGTTTGATAATGAAATGATTTTGAAAAACTTTGTTTTTGCCCACTCACACTTTCTGTTTTGCACCCCTCCATTCTTTTAGGTAGACTTGCTATTGGTGGCATTTAAGGATCTCAGTGGTTCTGACAAAATATAATATTCGTAGGATATCTTCTGGTACTGTATGACTAGTACTTGTCCTACTAGACTGCACCTAGACTTTCTATGCTCTGATTAGGTGTATTTACACTTGCATCTCATTCCTAACACTTTCTGCTTATTAGTGGATTTTAGTTAACTTTCGGTTTTATATATTCATATATTTCTTATCCTTATCGCTCTCGCACTGTGCACATGGCTATGTCACCCTCACATGACGGCCAACACGCCTTGATTTTTGGTCGAGGTGTGTCAACTAAGTAGTCCGAAAAATGAATAATGAAAATCATTAATGATTCTAAACTCCTCTTATTGGTACTATACCAAAGTTGAAAAACATGATGATTCTAAACTCTTCTTATTGGTACTATACCAAAGTTGAAAACATGATGATTCTCTAAACTCTTTTTTTGCACATTTATTTATAATGGGAAGAGTTATTTTATCTCCATGTTTTTCAACTTTGTTTACATCAATAAGCATTGGTCCTATCTATATATCCTTTATAGAATAATTAAAAGGACTACAATACAACTATGTATATTTATATTCAAATCTTACATTTGGAGTCTTGTGGAATAAATGGTGGTATTTGTATCCTGTCAAAATGTATATTTATAAGGGTTCCTGTTGTTGGGAAAGAACATTAACTACAAGTACTTCTATTTCTTCTTCTTATTCTAATTAAGGTGTTTTGAATATTGTGAGTTCAGCTTATTTCCTTTGAAAATGAATGAGAAAAAGATTGATTGCCAAGAAAGAATTCAACAAAGCCATGAGTTAATTAATGTATAAGCTGGTGAGCTGATTAGTAATATTGAATAAGTCATGTGTTTAATTGTGTATTCACTTGTACTTAAGATTGCCAAGTGTAAGGCTCAAATATGTAAGGTCATGAGTGCCATGTGTAATGATCCTAGTTGTTAGCTAGATGAGTGGCTGAGATTTGTTTCTAGAGAGATAGTGATCCAGCTAAGAGCTCCTAACATTTTTATTCCCTTTTACATGACTTGTGCGAGTGTGAGATAAGCAATGAATGAGAAGAATACCTCATTTGTGATTTGCAGAAAGAAAGAAGCAACCATATCATCTCCCTTGTGCATTCATCTTCCTTCATTTCTTTTCTTCTAGAAATATCAATTTACTAAGCTATTTTTCAATTCACATTAACATGGCCTCAGAGCCAGGTTGGATCATTTGTAGCTGGGTGTAAACTATGTAATTTGGGACGTTGCTGGAACTGGGAAATCGAGCTTCAGCCGAGCTTATCCTAGTTTGGTGAAGCTCGCCGGAGTTCCTTGTGTGATCTAAAACTACGTGTTTTTTTATACATCAAAGCTCATGATGGCTGGATCTGGAAGTTTAAAAGTAAGGACTCTGATCTTCTCTGGTGAGAACTTAAAGTTCTGGAAGATCAAGATGATGACAATTTTCAAGTCTCATGGATTGTGGAAATTGGTAGAGGAAATGATTACACTCCCTGATGACTTGAAGAAGAAAAAGAAGGTTGATGAAGTTGAAGCAGTGGATGATGATGATGAACAAACTGCTTCGATGTTCATGAAGGATGCTAAAGCTCTCAGGATTATTCAAATGCAATTTCCAATCAAATTTTCCCTCGAATCGCCAATGCAAATTCATCTAAAATGGCTTGGGATATGTTGTATGGAGAATACCATAGTGGTGATCAGGTACGATCGATAAAACTTGAAAATCTCATTCGTGAGCTTGAATATGCTAGAATATGAGATGGTGAATCTTTATCTAGCTATCTTACTTGTTTAAATGAGATGATTAATCAAATGAAAACGTTTGGAAATACACTTTCGAATGAGAGATTAGTACAGAAAGTGTTGATTAGTCTCAGTAAAGCTTATGATCTTGTATATTTTGTTATTGAAAATACTAAATGTCTTGAAACTGTTGAGCTATAAGAAATGGTTGCAATTTCGAAAAGCCAAGAGCAACGCTTTGATTCACTCATCCGATGCAACTAAGAAGGCTTTTGCCTCTTTATCTGTGAGTAACAATGGACAGAATAAAAGCAATACTCAGTCTGGTAATTACCAGGCACAGAAGAGTTGGAATTCAAAGGGTAAAAAATGGGATTCAAAGCCAAGGTTTAAAAAAAACCTATTTGGCACACCTGCACAAAATTTAAACTCATCACAGCCTATGGGTCAAGCAGGTGCAAAACCTCAATGCAAAGTATGCTCTAAGTTTCATTTTGGAGAATGCAGAGGTAAAGGGAAACCAAAATGTTACAATTGTGATAGATTTGGTAATTGGGCCAGAGAATGCACTATGGGTAAAGCAAACTCTCCAAATCAAGTAAAAGTGACAGGAAATATTTTCTACGCAAATTGTGCTATTTCTGAGACAAATGTCAATGGTAATTGGTAAATTGACAGTGGTTATAGCAACCACATGACAGGGAATGCTGATATCCTTATTGATATAAGAACAAATATTGTAGGAAAGGTGCTAATTCCTACTGGAGTATTGGTAAATGTTGCTAGAATGAGTTTATTGGAAATTGACACCAACAAAGGCAAGAAATACATTAGAGAAGTCATGTATTTGCTAGGCTTGAAGGAAAACCTGTTGATTGTTGGACAAATGGATGAACATGGGTATTCTCTATTGTTTGGAGGAGGAATGTGTAGTGTGTTTGATGGACCCTCACTTGACAATCTTGTTATCAAGGTTAAAATGAAAGGAAATAGATGTTATCCGTTGAAGAGCAATCAGCTTGTTTTAAAAGCTAGCATAGATCACTTTACTTGGACTTGGCACAAAAGGCTAGGTCACTTACATTTTAGAAGGCTTAAGCAACTTAGAGAGAAAGATATGGTGCATGGTATTCCAGATCTGGAAGAAACAAAAGAAGTGTGCTAAAGCTGTCAACTTGGAAAACAATACAGAGACTGGTTCCCAAAAGAACAGGCCTGAAGAGCAAATTATCCCCTGGAACTTATTCATGTAAACTTATATGGTTATATGCAAAATGAATCTATTGCTGGAAACAAATATGTCATGTTACTTATTGATGATTGTACAAGGATGATTTGGGTATACTTTCTCAAATATAAGTTTAATGCATTCAATTGTTTTAGAAAATTCAAGTCAATGGTGGAACTACAATGTGGTTTCAAAATTAAAAGTCTAAAAAGTGACAGAGGTGGAGAATTCTTGTCAGCTGAGTTTTCTAAGTTCTATGAGGCTGAAGGGATTCAAAGGCAACTCATAATGGCCTATACTCTTCAACATAATGGAGTAGTAGCAAGGAAGAATATAATTGTGATTGAAATGGCTAAAACAATGCTTCATGACAGGAGTATGCCATACTACTTGTGGGCTAAAGCTATTCACATAGCTATGTATATTTTGAATAGATGTCCTACAAGGGCACTTGGACATATAACTACTTTTGAAGTTTATAGTGGCAAAAAACCAGGCATAGCACATGTCAAGATCTTTCGTTCTGTGTTATGTACATGTACCTGCTGAACTAAGACAAAAGCTAGATGCAAAAAGTACCAAGGGTGTTTTTGTTGGCTATGCAACCTGTGAAAAGGGGTATAAGGTTCTTGATCCAATCTCCAAGGAACTCATTCTATTAAGGGACATTCACTTCGATGAAGATGCTTCATGGAATTGGAAAGAAAACCTTGAACAATATGTGACTTTGCTTAATGATGAAAAGCAATTTAATGTGTTTCCCAGAATTAAAGTTGGTGGAAGTGAGACTACTCCATCAACACCTATGTCTCTATCTCCACATGAGGGAAACATATGCTCAATTGATTATGGCTGCACCAGCACTCAATCATTTCCAGATGACTATTTAAATGGTATAAGCAAAGATGAAAGAAACACCCAAGCTTATGATCACACACCTCTGAAATGGAGAAAACTTGATGATATCCTTGCTTAATGCAACCTATGCATTATGGAGCCAGAAAAATATGCAGAAGCAGCTCAAGATGAATCCTGGTTAAAAGCAATGCAGGATGAGTTATCAATGATTGAAAAGAATGACAAATAGGAATTAGTTGATAGACCAACAATGCAGTCTATTATTGAGGTTAAGTGGGTTTACAAAACCAATTAAACCTTGATGACTCAATTCAAAGCAAGGTTAGTTGCCAAAGGCTATGTTCAGAAACCTAGGTTGGACTACAATGAGACTTATGCTCCAATTGCGAGATTGGATACTATCATGACCCTCATTGCCTTAGTTGCTCAGAATGACTGGAAGTTGTATTAGCTTAATGTTAAATCTGCTTTTCTGAATTGAGTATCATATGAGAAAGTGTATGTGGATCAACCAGAAGGATTTATAGTGAGAGGCAAAGAAGATAAAGTGTATAGGCTTTATAAAGCTCTCTATGGACTGAAATAGGCACCTGAAGCCTGATATGGAGAAATTGATGCATATTTCTCACAGTGTGGTTTTGAAAAGAGTCTAAGTGAACCAACACTGTATATCAAGTCAATGGGAGAAAAAGATATTACAATTGTTTCTATCTATGTAGATGACATTGTCTATATAGGTAGTAGTATAGAGATGTTGAAAGAATTCAAAACAGACATGATGATGAAATATGAGATGACAGACTTGGGTCTTCTTTACCATTTTCTAGGAATGAAAGTCATTCAAACTAATTCCAACATTTTTATTCATCGAAAGAAGTATGCCTATTCTCTGTTGAATAAGTTTGGTTTGAATGAATGCAAATCAATGACTACACCACTTGTAGCAACTGAAAAATTAAAGATGATGGAAGTGGATCTGTAAATGAAGAATAATATAGAATCATTGTGGGAAGTTTGTTGTACCTCACTACTACCATACCTGATATCATGTATGCAGATAGTTTACTTGCCAAATTCATGCATTGTCCACCAACAAGCATTATGGAACTGGTAAAAGAGTACTTAGGTACATTAAGGGAACACTAGATTATGGTTTGGAGTATGTGAAAGGAAAGAATGCAGTCTTAATTAGATTCTGTGATAGTGATTGGGGAGTATCAATTGAAGACAACAAGAGTACCTTAGGGTATGCCTTTTCTTTTGGAAGTGGAGTGTTCTCATGGGCATATGTCAAACAAAATTGTGTTGCATTTTCAATTGCAGAGGCAGAATACATCAGTGCAGCAAAAGCTACAACTTAGACAATCAGGTTAAGATTTGTACTAGAGGATTTTGGAGAACTTCAAACTGAAGCAACTCAATTGCAGTGTGACAACACATATGCAATTGTCATCACTAAGAACCCAGTGTTTCATCAAAAGACAAAGCATATTGATAGAAGATACTGCTTCATCAAGGATGCATTGCAGGATGGCATAATTGATCTAGTGTATTGTCCCACAAATGAAGATTTGACAGATATCTTCACCAAGGCCTTGACCAAGGATCAATTCAACTACCTCAAAGATTTGCTTGGAGTCAAATCAGCTCAAAGCTTAAAGGGGAGTGTTGAATTATAAGTTGTGAGCTTATTAGTATTAGTGAATAAGTTATGTGTTTAATTGTGTATTCACTTGTGCTTAAGATTGCTAAGTGTAAGGCTCAAATATGTAAGGCCATGAGTGTCATGTGTAATGATCCTAGTTGTAAGCTAGATGAGTGGTAGAGATCAGTTTCTAGATAGAGGGTGATCCAACTAAGAGCTCCTAACGGTTTTATTCCATTTTACATGATTTATGTGAGAGTGAAAGAATCAACGAATGAGAAGAATATTTCCTTTGTGATTTGCAGAGAGAAAGAAGCAACCATATCCTCTCCCTTGTGCATTCATCTTTCTTCAATTCTTTGTAAGTTCTATTTGAGAGCAAACACTTTGTGATTTGTACAAAGTCTTTTGGGATGACAAGGAGATTAGGATTAGCACATGTGGTAGACTTTTCAAGAGTTGTATTACTTTGGCATTCAAGTCAGAAACGTTCTTAGATAAACTAAAACTCTTTTAGCTGATTTATGCATAAGTGATTTTCGGTGATAAGGTTTATCTTTGATAAGGTTTTCTTGATGGGAGGACTCCTAATCAAAGACCATCGCATACAGTATATAACTGAGGTCCCTGCACTCTCATTAAATAGACAAGTTTACAGTAATACTCTAGCCCCATTGAATGAGCCTTGCTTTTGATTAGTGTAGAATTGCAGAAGAACTTCAGTTCCCTGCCCTAGCTCTTGAGACGATGTCTTCCACAGGTTAGTGGTTATGTTGATATTGAGTTAGTCCTAATATATAGCTTAAGGGTATAACTAATTTGGCATTAGAGCCCTCACATATCATCTGACCCTATGCGAAAAGCATCAAGAAATTTTGTTTTGTCTCGCAAGTTATGGAACTGGAACTATATCATCAAGAAAAAAATATATATAAAACATGTTCAAGGATGACTAAAAGATGTCCTTGTTCATAAGGATTTTATATTTTTCAATCGATACATGTCCTAGTGATGGTGCTTAAAATTCAAGACATGATCACTAACCATCTAAAGATGATATTTCTTTCATGCTTCGATTTAAGCAGCATGTCATTTTATATAAATATATGAATCAAATTATTATTATTAAACCACAAAGGCTTGTAATCTTAATTGCAGAAATTCGAATATTGACTATAAAAGTGATGTGAATAAAGCAATGTTTCACATATGCATCAGTCTAAAGATATTGAAAATGTGATTTATAGTTTGGGGTTAAAGATTAATACTCTTTACATCATGAAATGTCTTCCACAGTGAATCCCAGCTTGCTAAACCTTAACACAGTTGAGCCTCTTACTGGTGTAAATTACAGAAAGTGGAAACAAGATCTCGAATTTGTTCTAGGATTCATGGACTGGGATCTGGCATTAAGAATTGAGGAGCCTCCAACACCTACTTGTGACAGCACATCCAGTTAGAAATCCAAGTACGAAAAATGGCACAAATCGAACATAATCGCCCTGTTAATCATCAAAAGAGCATGAAAGATGTGGTGATAGGTGGCTTTCCTATTGCAACAAATGCAAAAGACCTTCTGAAGTCCATTGAGGCAAAGTATAGGGAGTCGCCAAAAACTGAGACAGGTAATCTCATGAATGCTCTCACTACCATGAGATATGATGGGGTTCAAAGTGTGCGTGAATACATATTGAAAATGGTGGATGTGGCTGGAAAACTCAATGCACTCGAGGTACCAATTTCTGATACTTTTCTGGTACATGTCATTATGAATTCTTTGCCTGAGAACTATACACAACTCAAAGTCTATTATAATGGTCTACGTGAGAAATGGGATGTGAATGAATTGATAGCTATTTGTGTGAGTGAAGAAGAAAGAATGAAGAAAGAAAAGTTTGAGAAAGAGATACGAGTTTGTGAACTTTGTCTAAAGTGCCACTAGGGCTGCAATACCTCATGTCCCCGATGCTGCCAAAAACGACTCTACCAAGCTTGCTCCCTCTCCTAAAAGAAACTTCAAACTTAATAAATCTTCAGTTTTCAAGTGCTATTTTTGCAAAAAGGCAGGCCACATGAAGAAAAACTATCCCAAATATAAGGCTTGGCTTGCCAAACAAGAAGCAAAGAAAGGTAAAAATGTTTTTGCTTGTTTTGAATCCAATTTAATCAATATACCTAGCACTGAATGGTGGCTTGACTCGGGCTCTTCTATACATGTTATAAATTCATTGCAGGACTTCACAACAAGGAGAACACCAAATAAGGATGAAGTCAAGGTTTCAGTTGGCAATGGGAGAAGAGTTGAAGTAAAAAAGTGTTGGGCTAAAGTTAGAATTTGGTTTTTATTTAGAGCTAGACAACGTTGTTTATGTTCCTTCCATGAAAATGAAGTTGATTTCTATTTCAAAGCTAGTGTTGTTGGTTTTTATTTTACTATCAATAAAAGAGGCTTCAACGTTTTTTATGAGTATTCTCAAGTAGGCAATGCTTTCATGAGTGATGGCATGTTTCAACTTAAATTGAATCAAATTGAATGTATTTTCAATGTACAAAATGATAAAGCCAAAACTTAACAATCTTTAATATTATGGCACAAGAGACTCGGTCATATTTCCAAACAAAGAATGGAGCTGCTTATTAAAAGCAAAATTTTGCCTTCATTAAACTTCAATGATTTTGATTTTTGTGTGGATTGCATTAAGGGAAAATTGACAAACACTAGAAAAGAAGGCTCAACTAGGAGTAAGCAGCCTCTATAGATCATTCACATGGACATTTGTGGTCCTTCCCCACACAAACCTTGAAAGGAAACAAATACTTCATAACTTATATTGATGATTTCTCGAGATTTTGCTTCATTTATTTGCTTCATTTTTTTCAAAGAAGATTCAGGTTTTTAAAAAATAAATTAAAAAAAATATTTTTGCCATGTGGCACACATTTGGTAGCCATGTCAACACTTAAGAGACTAATGGATGGAAAATCTAACGGATATATTATTTTGAAATAAAATGATATATGAGGTATGAAAGTAAAATGCTTTAAAGATATTGTATGAGGTTGTAATAGACCTCAAACCTGAAGGGTTACTATGTAATTTACCCATGTTTCTATTTATAAAAAAAAAAGGCGTGATTTTGTGTTTGTAATATTAAATTAAAGTGAATAACAGTGAAAAGAAAATTTAATACATCAAATTCAATTTACAGCTAGTGTCAACTAATCCAGTACTAAGTAAATAGATTAGCTAAGAATTAACTAGTACTCAAACACCAGTCAGAATTAACTAGTACTCAAACACCAGTCAGAATTAACTAGTACTCAAACACTAGTTAATATATAGCTCAACTGGATTATCCACCTTTACACTCAAAATCTTGTGCTGCTACTAAATCGTGAATATCGCTTGTATTAAAAAATATATATTTACAATTTTATTTTTTTTAAAAGAAAAAAGTGCAAAGTGATACCCAACTAGATTCGATTGTGACCTAAGCATACTATTCATTATGTAACGACACTTGGACTAGGAACTAGGAAGAGCACGACAAAACCAAACTCTCACCAGTTTCTCCTCTTCCCTCTTTTCTATATGGGACGTTTACCTAACAGGAATTAAATGTAAGGAATCAGAATTGCACTTCTTCCAAATGATTGAGGTGTTTACTAACACTTGGGAATGAAAAAAGTGTGTGGGACCCACTTAATATAGGGAATCGGACTCGTTAAACTCCTTAGAATTCAATTCTCGGTATTGAGGTGGTAATTGAATTCCCCGAAATGAAGCCTGTCAAGAATCCACCTTTTGTACCAATATTAACCCATAGTTTTTTTTCTAATTACGAAACATTTCTTGCAGACTTGCAGTTTTTAGGGGTGGATTTTTTTGCCAAATTACCGTGCCAACCGAATTGCCAACCGTGCCATACCGATTTTGTGCCAAATTTTTTGTACCAATCGGTAATGGTACGGTATTGTACCGTACCGAAATTTCATGGTATGGTATTGGTAATGGATATCATTACCATGGTATTACCGTACCATACCGAAAATACAATATAATTTATAATTTATAAATTATATAATAGATAATTATATAACACAATTTTATAATATTCCAATAATTTGAAAATAAAACTCTACTCACATTAGCATTGTTGTTGGTGACTTTGATGATTGATCTCTTAAAATTGTGGAAATCAAACACAAAAGAGTTCCTAATTCTTTCACAAATAGCCAAAATATCTTTGTAACCCCCACTTCTAATGTTGCTAGTGAAAATGCATTTAGCCTAGGGATGAGGGTTGTGGACCATTTTAGGGTATCCTTGACTCCTAAAATAATGGAGGCACTAGTGCGTACTAATGGTTGGCTTAGGGCAGATGAAGCAAACTTCCACAAGGAACCAACATAAGATATGCTTCAATTTTACAAGAAAATGGAAGAAGAGAAAACAAGAAAGATATGCTTTAATTTTTTTAGTAAATTTGTTATTAAATGGTTTTCAACTTTAATTCTTCTTGCTACTAATTAATATGTTTTCTTTGTTTGTAATGTAGGCTTGACACAAACTCAATCTTCTACAAATTCAATGCCTCCTCCAAAAGCTTCGACATTTCAAGCTTGAATAACTAATCAATGAATTCTCCTTTTTGAAGTTTACTTCCAATTTTCATTTGGTTTGAAACTTTAATTTCTATTTGGATTGTTGACTTCTATTTGTTTTGGTTCGTAACTTCTATTTGGATTGTAAGCTTAATTTTCATGATGAATCTTGATGCATCATTTGAATTATTATGTGTGTGAATTGTGAATAATGAATAATAGATGAATTTAATCTATAATGTATGAGATAAAGGTACCAAAAAAAAAAAAGTTTTGCCCTTGAATTGGGTTAAAAAAAACAAAAACAGATTTTGTCCCAAAACAAAATGGCAATTACCATTGCCATACCATGCCAACCGAACTTTTGGCAATACCAAACTTTGGTATACCGAAAGTTTGGTACGGTAATGGTAATAGATTTTACCAAACCGAAAGTTTGGTACGATAATTGGCACAAGGGTTTTGGTACGGTAACCGTACCGAACCCACCCCTAGCAGTTTTACCTTTCAACTCCTCTGCAACCCCAGATCACCATCTCAATCTTCTGTCTTTCCCAAATCTACCACCATGAACAGACATAATAACAACCATACCCACCATGCCTATCACAACCCCTCCTAAAACCACCACAAATATAACAGCCACCATATGTAGAATTATTGCACCCATCCTCGACTTCAACAATCAAAATTTCAAATTTAGAGAAAATGAAAAGAAAAAAAAAAAAAAAACCATAAGCCAAACATCATACCCACTATGATCGGTAGCAGACGACCCGCTCAGAAAGCATATATGAGATCTCTGAACTTCGACCCACTCACTGGCTTTCACAAAAGCGTTGGATTGAACGACATTGTAAACCATGGCGGGAGTAACTGAGAAAGCGGAGAGGGAGGGCATGGAGGATAGAGATGGAGGGTTTCAGAAATTGGGGCTAAGGGCAATGGGTAAGTGGGGTGGAGGTCAAGGAAAGGCGGGGATGGGGGAGGACTATTGCGGCTGGGAAAATGTAGCCTTCAGGATGAAAGGGGCAGTATGGGGAAGACAAACACAGGGGTTTTTGGTGGTGGGGGCAAATAGAAATAACCATCTTCTAACAAATAAAAACTCTTTAATTATTTTTTATATAGATAAATTTTGGTATATAAAATTAGTTTGATTTTTTTTTTTGAACAATAAATTAGTTTGATTAATTAGTATAAAAATAATTTATTTATATAAGGGCAATTTAGTAATCAAGCTAGTTTTAACTCTGATTCCAATGAGTTAGTAAACAACTTATATAAAACCAACATCATCCCAGATAGTTTTAGTAAACAACTTCAACAGGAATCTGATTCTGCTTCCATCTCATTCCAATTCCTCCTCAATCTAATTCATTCTCAATTCAATTCCCCTCAATCTGACGCGCCATTAATTTCTTAGGAAAACTAACAAAAAGTCCAAAAAACTTTAATTTTAATAAAAAAATGACAAATAAATGTGTAAGTAAATAATAGGAGGAAAAGGTAAAAATGTAATTTTTCGTTAAAAATAAACAGTACCGGTAATTTCCTTCCCTCTGCCTTCTTCCTCCCTTTAAAGCTCTCAAAAATATTTCTCTCTAATCACATCGTTTTCTGATCTCAGTCTTCATCAAGGTATAAAATATCGATGATATCGGAAATATCGGTAGTTCAAAAACACGGAAATATCGATGGAAATATCGAGATATTATCGATATCGATAAAAATTGAATAAAAACTAGGGAAATTGTAAGAAAAACTTGGAAATTTTTATTGAAACTTTGGAGAATATTTATTTAGTCAATTATCTATTAGTTTATTAAAAAAATTAGAAGGAAATGCATTACATGATGGATTTAACTGATTTAAGTTACTTATACAGCGAGCTGGCAAATACTGTGAGTGTAGAAAATATGTAGTAATTAATGAAAAAAAGATTAAACACACCATAATCATTTATATATAATGATTTACTACAATATTTTACATTTATTATCAATAATATCGCCATATATTTTCCAAATAATATATCAAAATCATTAAAAATATCATATCTCGATATTATTACAATAATATCGATATTTTAACGATATATTAATGAATAGTGTATAAAATATCACGATATTATCGATAATGTCGTAATATATTTTCCAAATAAACTTAATTCCTATCACTCCCTTTCTTTCTGCTAACCTTTCTCTTAAGTCACATCGTTTTCTGATCTCGGTCTTCATTGCTTGTTTATTTCAGATCATAGTTTTCAAATTCATTTGGGTTCTGCTAACTTCATCACCGGTGATAGAAAAAATAATATGCTGTTGATGGGTTTTTGTCGGTTTCTTGATTGGTGTAATCAGAATCTGAGAAATGGGTTTTGTGCATGAGATGCAGAAAGTGGATATTTGCTTTCAGGTCAGCCCTTCCTTCTTCTCACTTCTCCATGTTGCATATATGTGTCTATATATATTGATCTTCTCATATGAATGCTTTTGTTTTGTTATGTGAAAATAAATGGTAGAGAAAAGAAAATAATTTGCTTTTGTCATCGTGAATTTCTAATTGTTTGGGACCTGAGAATTTTCAAAGTGGGTGGAGTTAGTTCATCATAATCTGAAACTGAAAGCATAAGTCTTAAGGTTCAAATATATGGATTCTTTCTTGCATATTTTTTTACTGCAGCCAAAGTTGGGATTAGGATTTGGATTTATAAAAGTGAAGCGAGAATGGTTTGCCTTGCCATTGGTTTTTTATCCAAAAAGGATCGGTCTTTCTTGTTGATCTGCAGTTACTAGTAAATAAGTTGTTTGGGTTGAATTTTACAACGGGCTTAGCTGTTTCGTGATACTTAGTTACTGTTTCCAAGTGTTTCCGTTTATTTCCTTTTCGACTTCTCTATACTAATGTGATTAAACTGAGCCAGTACAATCGTTTGATATTTGAATATCTTGGCAGGATTAAGTTGCACATTTGGTTTTGGATATTTGGAATTATCGAGATCAAGGGTTTGGACCTGCATTTTCTTTCTTCTTAATTGAATTCAAGAGAAACAAAAGAGAGTGATGGGAATTAACTTTATCATTGGCGCTGATATGGATCTGATTCAGCCGTCTTCTGCTTGTGGATAGCTTATGTTTGTATTCTGTCAAATGAACTTTGCGGGTTGATAGGTGGAGTTCATTCAGCTACACAGTGCAGTTTTTGGAAATCATTGCTTTGTGTTCGCGAAAATTCCTTTAGTTGGGAAATTTCTTCGCGAGGTTTTTTTACTATGGGTAGAAGCAGAGGAAAAGCAAAGAAACAAAATGTTATTGCTGCTCATGAGGATACTGGAAGTGGTGAAGAGGAATGGATTCTACCAAGCAGGAGAAGAGGAAGGCCACAAAAGACATTGAAGGACGATATTGCAGAAGGAGAAGTGGCTTTGAAGACAGAAGATGGCGATGATGCAAAAGGTCATGTTTCAAGCAAAGACATGAAAGACCAATCTGCGATAGAGAATGGAAGGAAAAGGTAGAGGTCGGCTCAGGTCAAAGAAACTATAAAATCAGTCAAAGAGGATAAAATGATTAAAACAAAATCAAGTCTTGATGACCCGAAAAAGTTTGTTGGATTCCGGCAAAATGGGAGTAGGCAGAAAAATAAGCCTCACCGAGCTGCTGAAGCTGGTGTTGAGTGCAAATGAGTTCAGTTCTGCTGTTGTGATGGTTACACACCTTCTTTGCTCACCTCCTTGTTGGTTCACCTATCATTCCTTATACTGTCTTTGTTATGTGTTTTGCCTTTCTATAATTTCTGAGTTCCTTCTTTGCTAGTGGATGATTTTGACTGTGAGGTTCTGATAAAAAGAATATCTCTGACCAAATTCATTTTTTGAAATCAGACGGAATGCATTCATTTTTCCGTGCATATTCCTTTTTTGCCCGAAAAAGGAAAATAAATATGGGCATATGTATGTGATGAATGTGAACATATGCTTGGATTTGACTACTAGTTAACAAAATGAGAGCTAGGCGAGGAGGAGTATGGAAGCATCAAAATTATCAAAATCCAGTTTAAACTAGTGCCTTTGATGTAGGCTAGCTGCTCAAAAGAATGAAAACTGAAAACTTATAGCTGGAGATAGACCTGTGGACCCAATGTCTGAATAAAGACATGTCCTTTGTGATGATGTATTATAGGTCTTGAATGGATTTTGTTGCACATTCATTGAACATGTGGACTAGAGATGTGGCCTTTGTAATGGTTTTCCATGGTATCATCTCTCTTTCTCTCTCTCTCTCTAACAGCATATGGATAATTTCGTACTCTGACTTCTTATGAACATGTTAGCAGAAGTTTAATGTTGACACTTTGTCGCAGTTGATAGCTGAGGATACTCAAATACTCAACAAAGGAAAATCAGGTGAGTTTAAGGGTTAATTTTATTGAAGTCTTATGTAATTATATGTTCCTGTGCTGAGTCATGGATGTCATTCCCTTGAAGCTTGATAACAGTCATCTCTCTGTGAATATATGTTGTTGTCCTTTTCAATTATCACAGCAAAAACTTGAAGGTTGCCTTGACAATTGTTTGTTTTCTTCCACCATGCTTTATGGTCCTTGATAAAGTGTGCTCTTATTCACAAACACGCCTGCACACACACACTTTTACACATTCTGATATGCTGGCAAACAACGAAAGCAGCATTTCCAAAATAGAAATTTTATATGCTTTTGCTTTCTGGTTCCTATTTTAGGAGATTCTGTTCGAAGTAATGGGGATGGAGATAATATTATACTGTGTGTACAGAGGAGGGAAACATGATATGTCAAAGACTCAAACGTTGATGCTTAAGCAACAAATAGATTGTACTCGGTATTGTTTGTTTACTGTGTTATGTTTAATTTAAGTCATTTGTCAACAAACCAAGTTAGCCAACTGAACATGCGACTCTGATTGATATAAACAAAGTTACTTGTTAATTGAACTATCACATGATTCACATCTGAAACTTAGAAGCATTTTGTTACTTAAACAAAGTTACTTGTTACTTGAAGTCATTTGGAGTAAACTGATAAAATTTGACTATCCTTGCCAACATTTTTTCTTGACTATTGACAACTTCTCAACCATATTTACTGATTGCGAGAACTAGTTGCATTTGAAACGCGCAGCATCGCGCAGGTAAGTTTTGCTAGTAAATGTCTAGTTTGAAGACGTGAAAACTAGTTTGTATGAGATTCAAAGATATATATAGTTATGTAATTATATGTTCCCGTGCTGAGTCATGGATGTCGTTCCCTTTAAGCTTGATAACAGTCATCTCTGTGAATATATGTTGTCCTTTTTACTTATCACGGTAAGAAAATGAAGGTTGCTTAGACAATTGTTAGTTTTCTTCCGCCATGCTTTATGGTGCTTGATAAAGTGTGGTCTTATTCACGAACAAACGTGCGAGGACACACTTACAGACATTCTGGCAAACAATGAAAAACTACATTTTCAAAATAGAATTTTTATATGCTTTTGCTTTCTGGTTCCTATTCTAGGCGATTCCATTCGAAGTAATGGGGATGGAGATGATGTTATACTCTCTGTGTGCAGAGGAGGTAAACATGATATGTCAAAGATTCGAATGTTGATGCTAAATCAACGGATAGAGTGTAATCAGTATTATTTGTTTACTGTGTCATGTTTAATTTAAGTCATTTGTCAACAAAGTTACTTCTTACTTGAACTATCACATGATTCACATCTAAAAATTAGAAGCATTTTTTCATGTCAATTCATTCCTTGACCAAATGCATCTCATTTCTATTGATATGGAGCACGCACTTCTTCATTATTTCATCCTTGGCCTTGACCTCGTCCACAGTTGTTGGCACCAAAGCAATTTCATTTCCGTTTAAGCTTGTGAATTGGGATACAAGGAGCATAACCGTCATCCCATACAAATTTCCAGCGCTGGTCAAGACAAAAGGTCCAGTTTACCTCACTCTCACTCTGGAAGTTATCGAACCTGAGATGGCTTGATGTTGCCTTCTCCCATATTT
This sequence comes from Malus sylvestris, assembly GCF_916048215.2. Taxonomy (NCBI): domain Eukaryota; kingdom Viridiplantae; phylum Streptophyta; class Magnoliopsida; order Rosales; family Rosaceae; genus Malus; species Malus sylvestris. Next base: position 6,309,584 of record NC_062273.1, read on the forward strand.
CCTTCTCATTTTAAGCCTACTTGTTTGAATTTACTAGCGTTTCTGTTAGAATCCTGTATTTCATTTTCTATTTCAAAGATTTGTACGCCTTCTCTCTATCACTAGAACGATTAAAACCAGTTTATTCATCTCTCTTCTATTTCGTTCGAGCACTCACGAACGCTCACTCTGTTTGTACGTTGGCAGCATCCATCAGGGGCACACTTGCACGCATCTTTCTCCTGTACCAAGTTGGATGCCATAGTTCGAAAACAAGAAAAGTTGTTCAATACAGATTTCTTTGCATTGATGAGTTTGCAGATCAACATCAAATAATTTGGGTGATAAATTTACAAACTTACAGTAACACGCAAACAAATTGAACCAATTCGTAATACAAGACAAAAAGTATTTGAGAACGAAACACTCTTTGTTGAAGAGTTGCTACTCAGAACTATCCTTCAACAAATCACGACGGCTTTTCCTGTTCTTATTACCTCTCCCTCCCAGTTCATTATGAGCGAACTCCTTGTGCTCTCGGTGTATATTAATACCACACTGCAAACATTCACATACCAATCCTTGGCAAATCTCAGAACACTTGGAACAAGGAAGTAAGTGCTCTCTCTTATCATTAGGAATCTCGCTTTTTCTCTTATCAACGAGGGCGACGTTGTGCTGGTGATCATCATGCTTGTAAGAGCCCCCTAACTTGACTTGCGGATACCTCCCTCTAATGCAATCAGGATGACATTCAAAGTCACAATCCGGGCAGGAGTAGAACCAATGTTTTCGATCTCGTATTCCTTCGCATTTGTCACAATAGTACTCATCGAGGTCATTTTTATCACTAGTATAAGTGAGTTTGAGAGGATGATCGTCGTATTTGTACCTGACCGTAAAAGGTAATTTAACACACGAAATACACAGTTGGAAGTTGCATCTCTCACTGCCACATCTGAAGCAGAAATTCTTTTTACGAGTACCACAACCGTTGCAGGACACGAGCTTGGTGCTGAACCGGAGGGTGTGAACATGAGCATCACAACGGAGAGTCCTACGCTCATAAAGAATACTGCAATAAATGTCGAGGTAGTAGTCGCACCTTTGACAATGGAATGAGAAACCTTGGCTCAAGGACGCGCACATGTCACACATAAACACGCCCCCGACAGAAGATGCTGTTGGAAGGAGTGTGAGCTCGTGTTCGTGAAGTGGGAGAAGCGTCTTTTGGGGTAGTTTAGCACAATTTATGTGGAGAGAGAAATTACATGGCTTTTCTATTGCCTGTTGTGCGCATGACCTATAAGACTCACCCCTCATGATGGGTAGCGTGCAACCGTTACAAGTAATTCCTTCATCTTGGTCGTCTTGTCTAGCCACCTCTTGGCCATCGATGAGGGTTAACATGTGTGGATGACTGAAGTGCTCGATCTGCAGGGCTTTATCATCAGCGGTGGTCTCAATGGCTGAGGGACATTTGGATGTGGATGGTTCATCATTATCATCGACGGGGATGAGCACCGAAATTCTTATGCATTTACTGTGGGCAGCATAGCCACGACATTCATGATCATGACAACAATACAAAGCACGGATTCCGTCCACATTTTCTTCGCAGATGTCACAGAAATCTTGGTAATTGGGGTACTTGTCTTGGAACCACCAGGTAAGTTTGAGTTGGTGTTGGTGCCATGGTATTTTGACTGGGAGTGGTAACCAAGAGCATTTGCGATGGACAATGAGCTGGCAGATTTTACAGATGTAGTTGTATTGAAGATCGTCATCCCCTTGGCCACAGAAATCGCAGGTGAATTTAATGGGGCCCGTAAGGGTGGTGAAGTTGTGCTTATGACCGTCGTTTTGGTTTTGCCACTGGGAAGCACATTTGATGTCTATCCAGAAGTTGCATCCGGAACAATAGTATGCTAGACAGACTTCTCTTGGAAATAATTGGCTACACACACCACATTGGATGCCGCGGTGGAATTCTTTGTCGGTGAGAATAAGAGGGTGATTGGGGTGGATCGGGTGGGGGATCTCACGGGGTAACTCTGCACATTGCTTATGTATAATCCAACGGAAGCCACGATACCACTCCATATTACACGTGTCGCAAGCATAGTGAGGCCCAATCACTGGTTCCAGGCACCCGTTACAGAACTCCAGTGGACCATCATTCTTCTTCTCTTCCTTCAAAGTCAATGAATGCCGGTGAGAGAAATGAATTTTCGGATCCATCTCTTTATCTGATGCATGCGAGTACTGCTTGATTCAGTAGATATTACCAACTAATATAATAACAACTAAAAACTTGTAAACATGAATGCAAATTTGCACCAATAAATTAATCATAAATAAAATATGTTTTTAAAATATTAAAAAAATAAGAATCATACTACTAATTAAGAATACAAGAGGAAGAAATATTATTTAAAAGTTCAATTACAAAGAAAAAGTTTGTACACAGAGGAGAGAACTCGGAGTTACCAATACGGGAGCTCTTCAACGCCTCTCTCGATAAAAGCTCGTGAACTCTATCTGATGCAAGCAGTACTACTTAAATCAGTAGATATTACCAACTAATATGATAAGAACAAATGTAAACATGGATGCAAATTTGCACCAACAAATTAATCATAAATAAAATATGCTTTTAAAATATTAAAAAACTAAGAATCATACTAATCAAGAATACAAGAGGAAGAAATATTATTTAAAAGTTCAATTACAAAGAAAAGTTTGTACACAGAGGGGAGGACTTGGAGTTACCAATATGGGAAGGCCTCAACGCACGCCTCGATAAAATCTTGTGAATTTCCGGATCCATCACTTTATCTGATGCATGCAGTAATTCAATAGATATTACCAACTAATATAATAAGAACTAAAAACTTGTAAACCTGGATGCAAATTTGCACCAATACATTAATCATAAATAAAATACGTTTATAAATTATTTAAAAAACAAGAATCATACTAATCAAGAATACAAGAGGAAGAAATATTATTTAAAAGTTCAATTACAAAGAAAAGGTTTATACACAGAGGGGAGGACTTGGAGTTACCAATATGGGAAGGCATCAACGCTGATGCATGCCTCGATAAAAGCTCGTGAATTTCCGAATCCATCTCTCTATCTGATGCATGCAGTACTACTTAATTCAGTAGATATTACCAACTAATATGATAAGAACTAAAAACTTGTAAACATGGATGCAAATTTGCAACAATAAATTAAGCATAAATAAAAAATGTTTTTAAAATATTAAAAAAATAAGAATCATACTAATCAAGAATACAAGAGGAAGAAATATTATTTAAAAGTTCAATTACAAAGAAAAGGTTTGTGCACAAAGGGGAGGACTAGGAGTTACCAATATGGGAAGGCCTCAACGCCGATGCACGCCTCGATAAAAGCTCGTGAGTTTCCGGATCCATCTCTCTATCTAACGCATGCAGTACTACTTAATTCAGTAGAAATTACTAACTAATATGATAAGAACTAAAAACTTGTAAACATGGATGCAAATTTGCACCAATAAATTAAGCATAAATGAAATATGTTTTTAAAATATTAAAAAAAGAAGAATCATACTAATCAAGAATACAAGAGGAAGAAATATTATTTAAAAGTTCAATTACAAAGAAAAGGTTTGTACACGGAGGAGAGGACTCGGAGTTACCAATATGGGAAGGCCTCAACGCCGACGCACGCCTCGATAAAAGCTCGTGACTTTCTGAATCCATCTCTCTATCTGATGCATGCAGTACTACTTAATTCAGTAGATATTACCAACTAATATGATAAGAACTAAAAACTTGTAAACATGGATGCAAATTTGCACCAATAAAGTAATCATAAATAAAATATATTTTTAAAATATTAAAAAAATAAGAATCATACTAATTAAGAATACAAGAGGAAGAAATATTATTTAAAAGTTCAATTACAAAGAAAAGGTTTGTACACATAGGGGAGGACTCGGAGTTACCAATATGGGAAGGCGTCAACGCCGACGCACGCCTCGATAAAAGCTCGTGACTTTCCGGATTCATCTCTCTATCTGATGCATGTAGTACTACTTAATTCAGTAGATATTACCAAATAATATGATAAGAACTAAAAACTTGTAAACATGGATGCAAATTTGCACCAATAAATTAATCATAAATAAATACGTTTTTAAAATATTAAAAAAATAAGAATCATACTAATCAAGAATACAAGAGGAAGAAATATTATTTAAAAGTTCAATTACAAAGAAAAGGTTTGTGCATAGAGTGGAGGACTCAGAGTTACCAATATGGGAAGGCCTCAACGCCGACGCACGCCTCGGTAAAAGCTTGTGAATTTCCGGATCCATCTCTCTATCTGATGCATGCAGTACTACTTAATTCAGAAGATATTACCAACTAATATGATAAGAACTAAAAACTTGTAAACATGGATGCAAATTTGCACCAATAAATTAAGCATAAATAAATACGTTTTTTAAATATTAAAAAAATAAGAATCATACTAATCAAGAATACAAGAGGAAGAAATATTATTTAAAAGTTCAATTACAAAGAAAAGGTTTGTGCACGGAGGAGAGGACTCGGAGTTACCAATATGGGAAGGCCTCAACGCCGACGCACGCCTCGATAAAAGCTCGTGACTTTCTGAATCCATCTCTCTATCTGATGCATGCAGTACTACTTAATTCAGTAAAAATTACCAACTAATATGATAAGAACTAAAAACTTGTAAACATGGATGCAAATTTGCACCAATAAATTAAGCATAAATGAAATATGTTTTTAAAATATTAAAAAAATAAGAATCATACTAATCAAGAATACAAGAGGAAGAAATATTATTTAAAAGTTCAATTACAAAGAAAAGGTTTGTACACGGAGGAGAGGACTCGGAGTTACCAATATGGGAAGGCCTCAACGCCGACGCACGCCTCGATAAAAGCTCGTGACTTTCTGAATCCATCTCTCTATCTGATGCATGCAGTACTACTTAATTCAGTAGATATTACCAACTAATATGATAAGAACTAAAAACTTGTAAACATGGATGCAAATTTGCACCAATAAAGTAATCATAAATAAAATATATTTTTAAAATATTAAAAAAATAAGAATCATACTAATTAAGAATACAAGAGGAAGAAATATTATTTAAAAGTTCAATTACAAAGAAAAGGTTTGTACACATAGGGGAGGACTCGGAGTTACCAATATGGGAAGGCTTCAACGCCGATGCATGCCTCGATAAAAGCTCGTGACTTTCCGGATTCATCTCTCTATCTGATGCATGCAGTACTACTTAATTCAGTAGATATTACCAACTAATATGATAAGAACTAAAAACTTGTAAACATGGATGCAAATTTGCACCAATAAAGTAATCATAAATAAAATATATTTTTAAAATATTAAAAAAATAAGAATCATACTAATTAAGAATACAAGAGGAAGAAATATTATTTAAAAGTTCAATTACAAAGAAAAGGTTTGTACACATAGGGGAGGACTCGGAGTTACCAATATGTGAAGGCTTCAACGCCGACGCACGCCTCGATAAAAGCTCGTGACTTTCCGGATTCATCTCTCTATCTGATGCATGTAGTACTACTTAATTCAGTAGATATTACCAAATAATATGATAAGAACTAAAAACTTGTAAACATGGATGCAAATTTGCACCAATAAATTAATCATAAATAAATACGTTTTTAAAATATTAAAAAAATAAGAATCATACTAATCAAGACTACAAGAGGAAGAAATATTATTTAAAAGTTCAATTACAAAGAAAAGGTTTGTGCATAGAGTGGAGGACTCAGAGTTACCAATATGGGAAGGCCTCAACGCCGACGCACGCCTCGGTAAAAGCTTGTGAATTTCCGGATCCATCTCTCTATCTGATGCATGCAGTACTACTTAATTAAGAAGATATTACCAACTAATATGATAAGAACTAAAAACTTGTAAACATGGATGCAAATTTGCACCAATAAATTAAGCATAAATAAATACGTTTTTTAAATATTAAAAAAATAAGAATCATACTAATCAAGAATACAAGAGGAAGAAATATTATTTAAAAGTTCAATTACAAAGAAAAGGTTTGTGCACGGAGGAGAGGACTCGGAGTTACCAATATGGGAAGGCCTCAACGCCGACGCACGCCTCGATAAAAGCTCGTGACTTTCTGAATCCATCTCTCTATCTGATGCATGCAGTACTACTTAATTCAGTAAAAATTACCAACTAATATGATAAGAACTAAAAACTTGTAAACATGGATGCAAATTTGCACCAATAAATTAAGCATAAATGAAATATGTTTTTAAAATATTAAAAAAATAAGAATCATACTAATCAAGAATACAAGAGGAAGAAATATTATTTAAAAGTTCAATTACAAAGAAAAGGTTTGTACACGGAGGAGAGGACTCGGAGTTACCAATATGGGAAGGCCTCAACGCCGACGCACGCCTCGATAAAAGCTCGTGACTTTCTGAATCCATCTCTCTATCTGATGCATGCAGTACTACTTAATTCAGTAGATATTACCAACTAATATGATAAGAACTAAAAACTTGTAAACATGGATGCAAATTTGCACCAATAAAGTAATCATAAATAAAATATATTTTTAAAATATTAAAAAAATAAGAATCATACTAATTAAGAATACAAGAGGAAGAAATATTATTTAAAAGTTCAATTACAAAGAAAAGGTTTGTACACATAGGGGAGGACTCGGAGTTACCAATATGGGAAGGCTTCAACGCCGATGCATGCCTCGATAAAAGCTCGTGACTTTCCGGATTCATCTCTCTATCTGATGCATGCAGTACTACTTAATTCAGTAGATATTACCAACTAATATGATAAGAACTAAAAACTTGTAAACATGGATGCAAATTTGCACCAATAAATTAATCATAAATAAATACGTTTTTAAAATATTAAAAAAATAAGAATCATACTAATCAAGAATACAAGAGGAACAAATATTATTTAAAAGTTCAATTACAAAGAAAAGGTTTGTGCATAGAGGGGAGGACTCAGAGTTACCAATATGGGAAGGCCTCAACGCCGACGCACGCCTCGGTAAAAGCTTGTGAATTTCCGGATCCATCTCTCTATCTGATGCATGCAGTACTACTTAATTCAGAAGATATTACCAACTAATATGATAAGAACTAAAAACTTGTAAACATGGATGCAAATTTGCACCAATAAATTAAGCATAAATAAATACGTTTTTTAAATATTAAAAAAATAAGAATCATAATACAAGAGGAAGAAATATTATTTAAAAGTTCAATTACAAAGAAAAGGTTTGTACACAGAGGGGAGGACTCGGAGTTACCAATATGGGAAGGCCTCAACGTCGACGCACGCCTCGATAAAAGCTCGTGAATTTTCGGATCCATCTCTCTATCTGATGCATGCAGTACTACTTAATTCAATAGATATTACCAAATAATATGATAAGAACTAAAAACTTGTAAACATGGATGCAAATTTGCACCAATAAATTAAACATAAATAAAATATGTTTTTAAAATATTAAAAAAATAAGAATCATACTAATTAAGAATACAAGAGGAAGAAATATTATTTAAAAGTTCAACTACAAAGAAAAGGTTTGTACACATAGGGGAGGACTCGGAGTTACCAATATGGAAAGGCTTCAACGCCGACGCACGCCTCGATAAAAGCTCATGACTTTCCGGATTCATCTCTCTATCTGATGCATGCAGTACTACTTAATTCAGTAGATATTACCAGCTAATATGATAAGAACTAAAAACTTGTAAACATGGATGCAAATTTGCACCAATAAATTAATCATAAATAAATACGTTTTTAAAATATTAAAAAAATAAGAATCATACTAATCAAGAATACAAGAGGAAGAAATATTATTTAAAAGTTCAATTACAAAGAAAAGGTTTGTGCATAGAGGGGAGGACTCAGAGTTACCAATATGGGAAGGTCTCAACGCCGACGCACGCCTCGGTAAAAGCTTGTGAATTTCCGGATCCATCTCTCTATCTGATGCATGCAGTACTACTTAATTCAGTAGATATTACCAACTAATATGATAAGAACTAAAAACTTGTAAACATGGATGCAAATTTGCACCAATAAATTAAGCATAAATAAATACGTTTTTAAAATATTAAAAAAATAAGAATCATACTAATCAAGAATACAAGAGGAAGAAATATTATTTAAAAATTCAATTACAAAGAAAAAGTTTGTGCATAGAGGGGAGGACAGTTACCAGTAGGGGAAGGTCTCAACGCCGACGCACGCCTCGATAATAGCTCGTGAATTTCTGGATCCATCTCTCTATCTGATGCATGCAGTACTACTTAATTCAGTAGATATTACCAACTAATATGATAAGAAAGAAAAACTTGTAAACATGGATGCAAATTTGCACCAATAAATTAATCATAAATAAAATATGTTTTTAAAATATTAAAAAAATAAGAATCATACTAATCAAGAAAACAAGAGGAGGAAATATTATTTAAAAGTTCAATTACAAAGAAAAGGTTTGTACACAGAGGGGAGGACTCAGAGTTACCAATATGGGAAGGCATCAACACCGACGCACGCCTCGATAAAAGCTCTTGAATTTCCTGATCCATCTCTATGCATGTAGTACTACTTAATACGGTAGATATTACCAACTAATATGATAAGAACTAAAAACTTGTAAACATGGATGCAAATTTGCACCAATAAAGTAATCATAAATAAAATATATTTTTAAAATATTAAAAAAATAAGAATCATACTAATAAGAATACAAGATGAAGAAATATTATTTAAAAGTTCAATTACAAAGAAAAAGTTGGTACATCGAGGGGAGGACTCGGAGCTACTACCTCAATGCTGGAATCCTATGCCTCAACAAGCCGGTCAACCGGGTCGTCGAGTCGAGCCCAGTTGTAAAAAACTCACCAGTTTCTGCAGAATTCGTCGGAATTCTTCACCGCTCGGCGTGCATGCTTTGACGTTAGATAGGAATACTGGGCTTTCCTGTCATCAAGCCGGTGAACCGAGCCTTCGAGCCGAGCCCAGTTGCAGAAATCTCAGAAGTTTCTGCAGAATTCTTCACCGCTCGCCGCCGTGCATGCTTTGACGTTCGATTGGAATACTGGGCTCTGCTCTCAAACTCGAGGCGAGTCCAATGGTGGTCTGGACACGTGAGGAGAGACGAAACTGGTGGTGCCCTTGGTTTGGGCCATGGTGACCGGAAAAGTTGCGCACCGTGTGTGCACAGTGTGGGCGGAAGAGAGACAGCGTGAGGGAGGAGAAAGAGAGAGGAAGTCTTGGGTTGGGGGAGAGAAAGCAGGAGTGATTTTCGTTGGTGGGTGAGTCCCTTCCTCAACGGGAAAACCTTTATTTAAAGTAAATAAAACCCACCGGCAGTTTTCACTTGCACGACATGTGCGAGTTTCACACAAGTCCGCGTAAAAATTTATCATTTATCGTCATACTTTAACGAGCATAGTTTTTTCGTTACAAGTCTGATTTTGGATCTAGTTTATGCTTACGGGTTCGTATTGAGGAGTAATTAAAAAATGAGTGTAATATTCATACATCTCATTTTACTTTTCATACATTTTTTTAATTTTCGACCGTCAGATCAGATGAATTGAAGAAGATCAATGAATATAAATTATCAAATGATGTGTGAGAAGTAAAATAAGATGTGTAAATAGCACATTCTTTAAAATAAAACAACCAGATGTGCTTAAAGTAGAAGGCAAGGCAAACAAAAGGCAAATGTGTGATTCCAAAAAAAAAATTGAAAAGGCAAAAGGCAAAGGCAAAGGTGCTTAAAGCATAACGGAAGCCTTTTTTTTTAATTAGAGCACAACAGTCGGCTTTAGTTTATAATCATGACCTTTACGTTATGAATTTAAGAATCCTTGAAGACTAGGCCATGTTTATTTCTTTATCTGGTCGTGTATAATTTGATAGCTTGCATTACACGAAAAAATAAAAGATTCTAATAATTTGTTAACCTTTAATAATTCTGGTTTAGATCATTGAATTTTCTTTTTCCTATGACAAAATATTTAACTTCATTTATAAGATTATTTTACAGAGATTATACTACGCAATGTTAGAGCAATACTAAAAAATATCAAAATAATACAAGAATTGTAATGATAATAATCATAATGAAAATTACAACATAAATTTAAATTGTTTACAAGATTAATATAAACAACAGAGAAAGTAAGAAATACTGACAAATTTATTGTTTGTTGGAAATTAATTTATAATATATATATATATATATATATATTTGTGAATGAAAATAAAGAGTCAAAGTGTTATAATTGAATTCAAATTCATGAGTTGCATCTGTTCGTTGAAACTTTAAGTAACAGTCAAATGTTTCAAAATGGATGGCTCGAATTCTATAAACTCAAGCATTCCACCTATCCAATACATACAAAGCCTATCTAATACATACAAAAAAAAACAGTAAATTCTTACTCTTGAGAAATAGGTTTTCCCACTCTATTTCCACCAAGGTTCAAAGATTTGAAGTGCTTCGACTTTGGATTATAGATTGTTAAATTCTGAGAGACAAACACCTACCGAACTACAAGCACAAGAGTAGGGGCGAAATTCAGTCTTTAGGACATTGCATTTATGCAAGTCTCAATCTCCAAGTTTGTTAATATTTCTTACTTTCTCTGTTGTTTATATTAATGTTGTATACAATTTATGTTGTGATTTTCATTATGATTATTATCATTAAAATTCTTGTATTATTTTCATATTTTCAAATATTACTCCAACAATCTAAAGACAAATTATTTATGGGACAGTTAGAAAATATGGATGTGAAAAAAAATCTCAAAGAGAAGAAAAATTGACATCATAAGATGACAAATCTAGCCATCATTTGGAAGAAGGGGGCGTTTCTCTAATATGAGATATTAATGTCAAATGGTTTGGAACTTAATAACTGTTAGGGCATGTTTGTTGCACCTCCTTAGGAGGGATTGGCTTGGACTACCTTAAGTAGGACTATAAGCCTACGTTTGGTAGGTTGTGGGACTAAAATAAATGGGACTCACCTCGACTACGAGTCCCTGCGCACTTCGCTAAACCTCTCAGCCTAATCCCACGCTTTCGCTTGGTATTAGCAAGGACTAGAAGAAGGAAACCAGGCCAACATCTAATCCCCACTTTCGCTTGCTAAACCCCCTAGTCCATCCATGCTCCGCCTTCTTCTACGGAGTCGTCACCATGGCCAAGCCATCGGCGGTGACCCACCTTCATCTTTTGTGCGACCAAGATTTGGTGTTGTCGAGGGAGGACGACGACGAGCTCAAAGAAGAAGAGATCGTCGACGACCAAAGATTCGGTGTCGTCAAAGCCACGGAAAGGAATAGCGCTACAGTTGCACACTCTAGAGCATTCTTGGACCTTCTGGAGTTTTGGTTTAATTTTGAGTTCTGGAGTTCTAGGATAATTTTGTTTGGTTGGTGGGAAAACTTACATGGATTTGGCATTGCAGTGTTGAGTTCTGGGTTTAATTTTGATATTAATTTCTTTCATTTCCTTTTTTTTGGGTTTAATTTTGAGTTCTAGGTTAATTTTGTTAGGGCCTCAAAGTCTCGTTCTCAAAGGAATATACAGTGTGTGGTCTTTGTCATCACCGGCATGCTTTTCTCATCTCCATTTTCTAGTGTTTTACGTTGCCCATATACAATGTGGCGTTGCATTTCTTTCTTAATTTCTTGTTCTCCTATTAACAAAAAAATTGGGTCAATATTTTAGTCCGACACTTAATCCGGCACTGCACCAAACACTTCATTATTTTTATCTTGTTTAGTCTAAACCAAGTCAATCCAACTTAATCCCTAAAGCTAATCTAGTCCGAGATAGTCCGGTGCAACAAACGCACCCTTCAGATTTTATCACATTGAGATGAGATTTCTACACTGTCGTATATACCTTTTCAGTGTGGCGTGCACGGGGGTGCAGTTATAACTTTTTGTTGAAATTTGGAATCAAATCATTCATACAAAAAGGTTTCGATGCTTGGCATGAACAACTGTTTGTTTCATTTTTTTTTTTTGGAACACCTACTGTTTGTTTGATTGGGGTAGATCTTGTATGTCAACTAAGTTATTTATGAATTTTACTTTTGTTAGAAATACATCTGGGTACGTTCTGCACATGATGTAATTATGTGTTTTCGCGCTTTTCTGCTCTGTTTTGCATTGGTTTAACGGAACCATAATCTTGTACGTGCACAAGTAAAAATGACTAATTTGAATAATCATATGAAATGGTCAAACGGTTTGTCTTTGCAAACTGTGAGCATGTTTGATATACTAATCAAGACATGGCTTCACTGTTTACTGTAATATATATTTTCCAAAAATTAATCTAAGGACATGAATTTTGTTTTATATATGTTAGAACTTACTATATGTTAGAACTTACTAGAAAATCTGTTTGCGTTTTGCTACGGGCATTGAATGTATTATTCGCAATAGGCATAAATAATTTGCATATAAAGATGCACTAAAAAGGCAGTAGGAAGGGAATCACACCCTCAAATGCACCAATGCAGATAACACACATTTTACCAAAGCAAATAACACACATTAATGCCCCTTCACATAAACTACAGGCCAAGATGCAGAGAAGACATTTGCATATTTCTTCAAGGAAATTTTCTAGGCCATTGTTATATTATGTATTAAAGAGAACAAAACTCCATTCCCCAAACACTAAATTTGTTCACTTGAGTCACAATCCTCTTGCAAGGATAGTAAAACTCAAAAGCTTACTGTCCAAAACCAGAAACAATTTGTAACATTTACATGCCTGTGCAACATATGCCTTACACTAGAAAAATGTCTAAACTCAAATACAAATTTGTAATCACAGACAGATTTTGTTTTACATTTTTATAATCAAGTAGCAAGTAAAATTACAAACTTGCAGCAACGAAACACACAACATATTGTATGGAAGGTAACCGTAGAGGTTTGTGAAGCAAACTGTGGCATGAGCTGAAGCCTCTTGAACAAATTGGAGGTACTTTAGCCTCTGTTCTTCCTCCTCAATAAAAAAAAATTACAAAAACATAGTAGCTTCACCAAAAAATGCATGATGAAATGGATACATAGTTTTCATGCAAAGAGAGAGAGTACTTTAAATCATTTTATATAATATAAGACAACTATACAAAGATGTTTAGCATTATATCTTAGGTACACGTATAATACACAGATTTGATGTGCGCCTAAGTAAATCTCGTAGGATTGTCAACTGGCCAAAATATATTAGACAGTAACCAAAAGAAAGCACTTTGAGTAGGTTAACTATTATACACTATGGAAATTAAAATGAAAGTACCAAACCAAAACCCCGATCAAAACAAAAGGCCTGCTTGACCAACTTTATTTACACCGAAAAATGTTTTAGCTTTTTGAAAGAAGTTTTACATGAAATGTATCAATTGGGTGGATCAAGCTCTTGGAGCTCTTTGAATCACTTTATGATCCTAATTGGTACAATTGAAAATGAAGAGTGTAATCAAACTTCATGAGTCTAATTTAAAAAAAAAATTAAAGACCAGCTTGAATATAAATTAAAAAGCTGAAAATATGCTGTAAAAAGGCATTCAACTCTGCATTTACCTGCATAGTTTCAAGTTGTCTAAGAAAATGCTTGGTATATTCTGGCAATTGAGCAATCAACTCTGTACATAGGTGTTCAGTTGCCTAAAAATATAACAGAAATGAAATAAATTGCAACATATTTGGAATACTGGTGTATGAAACGTAATTTTCAAATTAGATCCAAGCTAATTAAAATGCCAAACCCTTTCAAGTAAGCTTGGCAGCCACTGATCGTGGTGTGTTACAAATCGGAAAAACAAAACCAGATGAACAACAAAATGTAAGTCGTAATCTGCAGAAGATTAATACCTTCACTAACTAAATAAACCGAGAATGAAAACATATAACAATTACCAAAGGAATCTGAATAAAATGTCAAAAGTGATACATTGAGATAAGGTTGGTGCATCAAAATCACTATAAAATATTCATAAACCTAGTATGCATCAAAATCACTAAAAATTGACTTAACTTGCTTGTCAGAATATAAAAAATTCAAATAATATTGTTTCCAAAAAACTTGTTCAAAAGTAAAAAAAAACCATTCATCTCTAAGGCTCTAACAATATGGTAGGGTGGACTTCCTCTTCCACATTTAATAGTGAATTGAAGACCAATGCTGGCGGTAGACCAAGAGTAAGTACAACTCAACTGCAGCAACAAAAACTCAATTGATTTTCACACTAAAGAAATAAATAATAAATAATAAAAAAACACATACTTGCACCCAATCCGTTGTTTTTTCTTTCTTTCTGTGCAGTATAAGAATAAAAAAGGATAACATTCCGTTGAAACCAAATCCATCCCCCAATTTCTTGCAACAAATTTCAGTAAATACGAACGCCCCAAACTTACTAAAAGATTTTCAATAACCTTCTTTAATTGCAGGGTCCAAGAAGAGCCAAACCATTTCAGGAACTCGCATTGCAAACATAATGGAACTAATTCAGACATGAAAACCCACAAATCACAATGCTCCTATCCAGTGAATCATCTTCATAGACCGCAACTTCTAAAATCGTAAAATTTCTTTCTCCACTATTTGAATCTTACATTTCTTTTCTACTATTGATTAGGCCTGGCAATTCCTGACACGACCCGATAACCCGACACGACACGACACGAAATTAACAGGTGTTCGGGTCGTTATCGGGTAACCCGATAAGCACCTGTTAAGATAACGGGTTGGTTCAGGTATACACGTGGGTAACACGATACACGATAAGTATAATATTAATTTAATAATTTTATAATCCTAAAAAAATACTATAATAATTATATATATATATATATATATTAATTTAACAATTTTATACCCCGAAAAACTATAATAATTATATATATATAGAGATATATATTAAATTAACTATAATAATTATAATAATTATATATACTATAATAATTATACCCCCAAAATATTAACTATAATAGTTATATATATATATATATATATATATATATATATTAAATTTTAAATTAAATTTTATACCCCTAAAAACTATAATAATTATACATACAAAATAAATAGATTTAAATCTACTTAATAAATAAATATACACACACACACCATTGAACTTCATGGGATACGAATTATACGAAACTAATTTCAACGATCCAACCGTCAAACTTGTTTGTATATACTTCGAGATCGCATCAGCAAAAAATTACAAAAAACAAACATTCACATATCAAGTAACGAGACAAAACTTTTCGACGGTTATAAACGAAAAATCACGATTTAACGGTTATTTTAACTCCGATTTTGATGATTTTTTACATCTACACTCCTTGACCCTATATGAATACAATGAATGAATTCGATCTTCAATTTAAAATATTTACACTAGGGGATACCACAAAATCTTATGTTATACTTGATGAAAGTATGAATAAACTGTTAAGTGTTAGTGAATCTATTGTTTTGATGGGATACGCATTCTATGAAACTAGTTTCAACGATCCAACCGTCAAACATGTTTGTATATACTTCGAGATTGCAAACACCAAAAATTGCAAAAAATAAACATTCAAAGATCAAGTAACAAGACAAAACTTTTCGACGGTTATAAACGAAAAATCACGATTTAACGGTTATTTTAACTCCAATTTTGATAATTTTTTACAGCTACACTCCTTGACCATATATGAATACAATGAATGAATTCGATCTTCAATTTAAAATATTTACACTAGTGGATACCAGAAATCTTATGTTATACTTAATGAAAATATGAATAAACTCTTAAGTGTTAGTGAATCTATTGTTTTGATGAGATACGTATTTTGCGAAACTAGTTTAAACGATCCAACCGTCAAACTTGTTTGTATATGCTTCGAGATCGTATACGCCAAAAATTGCAAAAAACAAACATTCAGAGATCAAGTAACAGGACAAAACTTTTCGACAGTTATAAACGAAAAATCACGATTTAACGGTTATTTTAACTCCGATTTTGATGATTTTTTACATCTACACTCCTTGACCCTATATGAATACAATGAATGAATTCGATCTTCAATTTAAAATATTTAAACTAGTGGATACCACAAAATCTTATGTTATACTTGATGAAAGTATGAATAAACTGTTAAGTATTAGTGAATCTATTGTTTTGATGGGATACGCATTATACGAAAATAGTTTCAACGATCCAACCGTCAAACATGTTTGTATATACTTCGAGATCGCATACGCCAAAAATTGCAAAAAACAAACATTCAGAGATCAAGTAACATGACAAAACTTTTCGACGGTTATAAACGAAAAATCACGATTTAACGGTTATTTTAACTCCGATTTTGATAATTTTTTACAGCTACACTCCTTGACCCTATATAAATACAATGAATGAATTCGATCTTCAATTTAAAATATTTACACTAGTGGATACCACAAAATCTTATGTTATACTTAATGAAAATATTAATAAACTCTTAAGTGTTAGTGAATATATTGTTTTGATGAGATACGCATTTTGCGAAACTAGTTTCAACAATCCAACCGTCAAACATGTTTGTATATGCTTCGAGATCGCATATGCCAAAAATTGCAAAAAACAAACATTCAGAGATCAACTAACAGGACAAAACTTTTCGACGGTTATAAACGAAAAATCATGATTTAACGGTTATTTTAACTCCGATTTTGATGATTTTTTACAGCTACACTCCTTGACCCTATATAAATACAATGAATAAATTCGATCTTCAATTTAAAATATTTACACTAGTGGATACCACAAAATCTTATGTTATACTTGATGAAAGTATGAATAAACTCTTAAGTGTTAGTGAATCTATTGTTTTGATGGAATACGCATTCTACGAAACTATTTTCAACAATCCAACCGTTAAACATGTTTGTATATACTTCGAGATTGTATATGCCAAAAATTACAAAAAAAAAAACATTTAGAGATCAAGTAACGAGACAAAACTTTTCGACGGTTATAAACGAAAAATAATGATTTAACGGTTATTTTAACTCCGATTTTGATGATTTTTTACAGCTACACTCCTTGACCCTATATGAATACAATGAATGAATTCGATCTTCAATTTAAAATATTTACACTAGTGGATACCACAAAATCTTATGTTATACTTAATGAAAGTAAGAATAAACTCTTAAATGTTAGTGAATCTATTGTTTTGATGGGATACGCATTCTACGAAACTAGTTTCAACAATCTAACCGTCAAACTTGTTTGTATATGCTTCGAGATCGCATACGCCAAAAATTGCAAAAAACAAACATTTAAAGATTAAGTAACGGGACAAAACTTTTCGACGGTTATAAACGAAAAATCACAATTTAACGGTTATTTTAACTCCGATTTTGATGATTTTTTACAACTACACTCCTTGATCCTATATGAATACAATGAATGAATTCGATCTTCAATTTAAAATATTTACACTAGTGGATACCATAAAATCTTATGTTATACTTGATGAAAGTACGAATAAACACACTAGTGGGTCACTTTCATTAAGTTTTGAGTTCCATTGGCAAGGTTTAAACTTTTGAGAAAGGCTTCACAACCTTGAAAACAAAAACGCTTTCATTTTGCATATCCTGCACATTTAATATTTGTAATAGATTAATAGTGTATAGATGTATTTTTTATGAGGCTCTTATTTTCGAGTGTAGATGTAGTACTTAAACGACAAATGTGTTTTAATGTTTTGAAGTAATATTTATGTGACAATGTGTGGTATATGCAAATTTAAGAAAAAAAAAATATTTTTCTTAACGGGCCGGGTCACTTTACCCATTGGGTAAAGTGACCCGACCTGTTAAGGACCCGTTAAGATAACAGATGTGACACGACACGAGCCGTTAAGATAACAGGTGTTACACGAACACGATTGACACGATCCGTTTGCCAGGCCTACTATTGATCTATGAAACCAAACTAAATTTTCACTTAATTAAATCTCAAACACTTCCAACTAAATCTTAAATTAAATAGAGCTATTCAATTATATTAAACTACATATAACGAGGGGAAAAGAGTGAAAAGAGAAATATATTGCTTCATACAATTACATATATGTGGCTATTAAATTAAAACAAAAAGAGGTCGGGGGGTTTGTTAATGGATACCTCTCTTTTATCTGCGCTTTCATCACTTCTCAAGCTAACAGATGATGGAGCGGCCTTAGCAGTGTTTTTATTAGTGCTTATTTCTTATAACTGGATCAATTGCTCTGTCCTGGCTTCTTCAGAAAACTATTGAATCCAGTAATCACATTGCAAATGTTATCACAATATTGGCCACAAATATCGGTGTATTCAATTATTTTAGAGAAGTAATAAATTGAAAATCAGTGATTTAGAAGAACATGCAGAGAATCTTAGTGACAATAGAATTAGGAAAAGATACAATGAACATAGAAATTAAAAATCTTAAACAAATCATTGTCCGAATTATCACTAATTCCCACAACCAATCTTGAAAACAAAGTTATTGGAATAGAAAAATAGTCTGCAATCAATTTAAATGATTTCCTGCTGATTCATAGGTTCATTTAAGCAAAGATAAGTAAGTGATTCTCTCACTTTGTTTGTCTCTCTGTGAAGCGTTTCAGTATCTGTATATCTAAACACAGCAGAGGGGGTAATGCTGGAAGCTTATTGACCCAAGACAGATTTTGCAGCACTAATTAAGAGAGAATTATAGTTTTATTTACTTGTAACCAAATCTTGTTTTGTGGTAATTTGTATAGCAGACAGCCAAACAAAATATATAATTATTCAAACAGATTAAGACTTCTAATCAAATCAAACCGTTTCTGGTGCAGCCGCTGAAGAATCCAGTGCCGGAGCGACTTCTGCTTTTGAGTGACAGAAAACTGTACAGTGACTCGAACAAAGAAATTGAGTCAATAATAACAAAGAGTTGGGATCACGATACTCACCAAGATCAGATCACAGAGTACATTCTGATCAGCTTTGATCTCGTTGATGAAGTCCGTCAAACTTCTTGAGAGTCTAATCGCCGCTCTTGCCGATGTCGGTGCTATCGCCGTCTCGACCCTCGACATGCTTCCGGCCGTACTCCATGACCTTGGTGAGTAGTGGTGTTGACGAACACAGAGAGCGACAGTAGCAGCTTCGTAAATAAAGTGAAATTCACCCCAAATCACTTTTCATTTAATCAATGTAATTGGAAACCTTACTTTGGACTGAAGCTAGCATAGCAAGTGTCCACGTGATACGCTGATACTGCAGGCCTATTAAAATGTTTTAAAAATATATACAGGTAAGCAGTGGCGAAGTCAGGATTTTTCAGGAAGATGGGCGAATTTAAAAGAGTGCAAGATAAAGAAAAATGACAACAACTACATATTTTTATATAATAATTTCTTCCATAATTAATCAATACAAATAAATTACAATTGTTGCCGACCAGGTTTCATGTCATGAAAACGTCACATAATAAGCTCATTATCAATAAAAGTAAATATATCTCTCTCAATGTAAACAACAATGCTATCACTCAACCATTGATCTCCCATTTTGTTTCGCAATGATGTTTTCACAATCTTCATAGTAGAAAAAACTCTCTCAACCGAAGCGGTTGCAACCGGTAATACCAAAGCAAATGTAAGAAGTTTGTACACTAACATATAGCTTTCACACCTCCTGGTCTTCACGAACTCTTTTGCAAGATCACTAATTCCTCTCAATGATGAAAACTCACTATGCATCGTCATATCATGAATGTAATTGTTAAGTTGAATTGGAAGATTTATGAGATCCATACGATCAAAATCTTGAGAATAAAGTTGGGCTAAACGAACAATTTTTGCTTTGTCAAAAGATACAAAATTATTCACCGAACTCAAACATGTCATACAAAGAAGCAACTCGGTGTTCACCTCATTGAAGCAATCATTCAATTCCTTTAGTTGCTCATCAAGGACTTGAAAATAGAGGTCTACACGATAGTAATGGAAGTTTGTGATTTTTGGAGCTTTACGCCTTGATTTTCCAAGTACAAAATGCAAATCCTCCATGTTAGGAATGATAATATCATGCTCCTCACAAAGCCTTTCTACATCATGAAACAAGTCCCCAAAGTCATCATCTCTCAAGGATTGTAGTCTTTGCTTGCATACTTCCACTAACGTCATCGCATTCACAATATCTTGATCTTTCTTTTGCAATGTTTGTGATAACTTATTAGTAATTCCCAATATAAGTCTCATCAAGAAAAGGTGAAACAAAAAAATCAAAAGTTTGTATGTCTTTGAATAACCTAGTTGCTTCACCGAGATTATCTTGGTTGCGATCACTTTTAATCCATTCAACCACCTCCACCACGGCTTTAAACATAACAATAATACTAACTATAGTACCATAATGCGAGTTCCACCATGTATCACATGAACGCATGAGACTACTTTCTTCATTTAATATGTTTGTATCATACTTAGGGCCTCCGTATTTAGACCTCGTATAAATACTCGGGGGACTCAAGGGTAATTATGTAATAAATGGAGGAGGCCGATTCTTAGGCCACACCCTCACCCTCTCAGAGCTTTCATCCTCATAGAGAAGCTCCATCTCTCCCTCATAATCCTCTCAGAGAAATACAATATCAATGTGGATGTAGCCCAAACATTGAGATGAACCACGATACATCTTATGTTCTTTACTTTCTTGCAAATTCACTGTCGGATTTACGTTGTTCCAAGACCTCCGATTTTGTGCATCAACCCAAACATTGTGGTGAACCATGATACATCTTGTGTTCTTTACTTTCTTGTAGATTCACAGTCGGATTTACGTTGTTCCAAGACCTCTGGTTTTGTGCATCAACATTTAGCGCCGTCTGTGGGAATCGACACGAAAAGTTATGTCGGTTCTCTCCCAATTTTTCACCTCCGCTGTGAATCTGCAAAAACCCAAAAACCCAAAGTTTTCCCAGAAAACCCAAGGAGCCACCTCCTCTCTCACTTAGTCTCTCTCTGAAACACACAAAAAACTTTTTTTTCCTTTCCAAAAAAAAAAAAAAAAAGTCCAAGCAATTCAGTCCGAAGAATACTCGCAGAGAGAGAGACCCAATGGAGGAAGGGCTCAGCAGAGAGGAGTACTTGTTCAAAGTGGTGCTGATAGGCGATGCTCACTTTCTCTCAAAGCCCTAATCTTTAAACCTAAAAAATCCCCAAATCTCTTTATCTCCTTTCCCCCGCACGTACAACGATGGCCCTAGTGAGACCCGGATCCGGAAGCCAACCCCCAAAGCTCCGATGGGGATAGCTTGAGGAGGACGACGGCGAAGACCTCGACTTTCTCCTGCCGTCGAGGCAAGTAATTAGGCCCGATGAGGATGAGATCAAGTAACACAAATTCTACGAAATTACCAAGGTGGTCTGAGATCCCACTAGAATTACTGCAGTTGCTCATGGAAAAGCTTCCCTCATATTTCGTCCACACCCTTTGATTCAAAGTTGTTTGTCCTTCTTGGAATCACGCTGCAAAATCGTATGTCTCCGACTCATCTTACACACCACTGCCTCAATCTTCATGGCTCATGCTCCCCGCTCAACGCCGGAAGAAACGCCTCCCTAGTGATCTTGATGTGGAGGAGGACGAGGGCTACTTCTTTAGCCTTGTTGAGGAAAAGGTTTACAAGATCAGAGTCGACAATTGCTTTCATCAGCCTCTGTAGCTCCTTCTTCAACTTTGCCGCCTTGGCTACCGTTGTCGGATCAGAGTCGAAAACCACCAGCATTCACCTCTTCCACACTTACAGTTTCGCATGAGTTTTGCAATCTGAGAAAGTTACTCGCATTTCTTCTCCACAATCCCTCCCATTTCTAGCGCACTCCTTCTCACTGAACCACCCCACCGACCGCCGAGTCATCGTCCTGCTCGACGACCTCGCCGTCAAATCCTCCCACTCCTTGTTCTTCAAGTCTCTTCAGTCTCGAGGCTTCGAGCTCGATTTCAAGCTCGTCGATGATCCCAAGATCTTCTTACAGCGATACGGCCTCTACAACTATGACGCCTTGATCCTCTTTTCTCCTTCCATCGATCGTTTTGGAGGATCCATTGACTTGACTGCTGCTGAAGGATGCGGGAAAACCACATTGGCTAAAATTCAAGATCAAGAAGTCAAAGATACATTCAAGAATAACATCTTCTTTGTCAATGTCTTAAGAAAGCCCAACTTGGACCTTATGGTACACCAACTATATTAACGGAAGGGGTCCGAGCTGCCTGCTTTCGAAAACGAAGTCATGGTAGCTAATTGTTTGCAACAATTTCTAAAGGAATCAAGACAAAATCCTTTACTGTTTGTCCTGGATGATGTTTAGTCAGGATCAGAGTCCCTTCTTGAGATGTTTGATCAATTCAAGTTTTCAAATTACAAGATTTTGGTCACATCAAGATTTGCATTTCCAAGATTCAGTTTTCCTTATCATTTGGCACCCACTCATGACACCGGGGTCAAGGTTGAGCTCTTTGAGTCGGCCAAGGCTGGGGTCAAGGCCAACAGTGATTGGGTTATGGACAGCATAGGCAAAGGGACACAATAAGATTCTTCATCATGAACCTGCCCATTTTCTGAAAACCAACTGTCGACCACCAACTTCTAAAACAACTTTCATCATGCATGTTCCCATTTTCTGAAAGCATAAAAACAAAAGCAAAAGTAGAAAGCAAAAGAAGATAAAAAAAAGCAGACATAATTGCGATGGTGATAGCATTATGGGCGTGACCCATTGAGTAGAGGGTCCGATTTATTTTTTAATGACAATTTATTTTTCTTATCTTTCGGAGACATCTGTATAATCCCCATCAGAGGGTTAAAAAAAAAAGGCAAGCCCAACATAATGGGCTGGAATGTTGTATGGAGGGCGAAGACCCATATGCCCAAAAGAGCCAGGCCCGCTATTATCACCAACCAGGTGATCAAAAGTACGCCCAGTACTCCAAAATTATTCGGCAACCTGCCGCTATTATCACCAACCAGGTGATCAAAAGTACGACTAGTACTCCAAAATTATACATGAGCATCACTCATGTCATTCATACATAAACATTCATGAGCATTACTCATGACAATCATACATAAACATTCATGAGCATCATTCATGTCAACATTCATGAGCATCACTCATGTCAACATTCATGAGCATCACTCATGTTAATCAACATAAATATTCATGAGCATCACTCATGTCAATCTAGCTTCAAAAACTTCATTTACAGAGCTCTAGCTTCAAAAGCTTTATTTACAGAGCTCTAGCTTCAAAGCTTCACCTACAAAGCTTCAGTGCAGGGTATACAAATATCGCCTCCGAAAAAACCGCCACTTTGACCCACACATAGATTGAATTTGAAGCCTCCAGCCAACAGCCTCTATTGACTGAAGACTTGGGGGACTACATTATGTACCATATATTGGACCTCAACTGGGCCTTATGAAAAATACTCGGGGGACTTAACCCATTATTCATGTATTGAGGAGCGAGCCCTTATTCTATAAAAAAGACTCCCTCACTTTCATTAGAGAGCACCCATTATTCATGTATTGAGGAACAAACCATTATTCTATAAAAGGGACTCCCTCACCATCATTAGAGAGCATCGCCACCTGCTGAGCAACCGCCTCGCCGTGAGCATCACTCTAGCTCATCACTTATGTATTGAGGAACGAACCTTTATTTTATAAAATGGACTCCCTCACCATCATTATAGAGCATCGCCGCCTGCTGAGCAACCACCTCGTCGCAAGCATCAACTCTAGTTCATCATTTATGTATTGAAGAGCGAGCCTTTATTCTATAAAAGGGACTCCCTCACCTTTAACGCCACAAGCCGAGCCAACCAAGGCAACATAAGCTACAAGCCGAGCAGCCTCGCAACATGTGCTACTTCTAGTTGAGCATCATTTCAGATTGAGCACCGCCTCATATCGAGTATCAGTTCAAGACGACATCTAGTTACTTCGACCCACACATGGACTGAATTTCAAGTCTCCATCCAAAAGACTATCGTGACTGAAAACTTGGGGGACTACTGTTTGTACCATACTTAGAGCCTTTGTATTTAGACCTCGTATAAATAGTCGGGGGACTTAAGTGTAATTATGTAATAAATGGAGGAGGCCAATTCTTAGGCCACACCCTCACCTTCTCAGAGCTCTCATCCTCATAGAAAAGCTCCATCTATCCCTCATAATCCTCTCAGAGAAATACAATATCAATGTGGACGTAACCCAAATATTGGGGTGAACCACGATACATCTTGTGTTCTTTACTTTCTTGCAGATTCACGATCGGATTTACGTTGTTCCAAGACCTCTGGTTTTGTGCATCAACATAACCCTTTACCCGTTTCAAGATTACCAAGATCAAGAGCTTTCTGACTTTGTTCTTGTTGTCTCATCAAGAAAAGGTGAAACACAAAATCAAAAGTTTGTATGTCTTTGAATAACCTAGTTGCTTCATCGAGATTATCTTGGTTGTGATCAATTTTAATCCATTCAACCACCTCCACCACGGCTTCAAACAGAACAATAATACTAACTATAGTACAATAATGCGAGTTCTATCGTGTATCACATGAACGCATGAGACTACTTTCTTGATTTAACCCTTTACCCGTTTCAAGATTACCAAGATCAAAAGCTTTTTGAATTTATTCTTGTTGTTTCTCTCTAAATGCATCACGACGCTTGCATGACGATCCAATAAGATTCACTAAACTACTAGCATTGATGAAGAAATTGACAACATCCTCATTTTCCTTTGCCACAAATACAAGAGCTATTTGGAGTTGGTGTGCAAAACAATAAATATAAAATGCTTGAGGGTATTTGTTCAAAATCTTTGTTTTAAGACCATTTAACTCAACCCTTATATTATTAGCTCCATCGTAGCCTTGCCCTTGTAGCTTGGACATACTCAAATTTGTTGCAGCAAACAATCTCTCAATGACATGTTGAACACCCAAAAACTTTTCAATTGCTTCTCATTTTTTGTTTACATAATGCAATACCATCGCCATTTGCTCTTTAGTGGAAGCATCACGTGATCCATCAACCAAAAGAGAAAAAAAATGTACCTTCCATATCTTTAGTGATTGCATTAATAATTTCAATAGCACAAGCACAAACAAGATCCTTTTGAATATCGGAAGAAGTATACTTGAGATTCTTAGGAGCATTCTCAAACACAACCTTCCTAACTTTCTCATTATGATCAGCAATAAATTGCATAAGCTCTATATAATTACCCCTATTGCTCGATTTCAAAGATTCATCGTGCCCACGAAAAGCCAAACCCTGTCGCAACAACCATCTTGTGCAATCAAGTGCTCCACTCAGTAAGGTGTGATAATTAACGCGAGCTTCATCAGTTTGCTTAATCACAAATGTTTCAATGTGTTGTTTTTGTGTCATCAAGTCTTTAGCCTGTTGCATAGCTTTATTATGAAGACTTCCAACACCTCCCTCATGGACTCGAAAATTTTCGGATCCTTTCCTCCAATTTTTAAACCCTTTTTCAGTGAAGACATCACTTCCACTACCACCAGCTTTATCAAAATCACATTTAAAAAGATAGCAATAACGGCAAATGCAGCATCTTTTACTATACTATACTCCAACCACTTAAATTTATTAAACCAACATGTGATAAAACATCGATTGTCACTAGCTTTCCTTGGCATGTTGTGAGATTTAGGTTGACAAGGTTCATTTTGGAGGTAGTACCTACGAATTGATTCTCGACAATTGAGTGGATAATTAAGCATTTGATGTCTCAATCCAGGGTCTGCAGGAAGATTAGCTAATATTTCATCCTACTCAGTAACCTCACTTTGTTGTGCACTACCCGGAATACTCGAAGGATGACTACTCGGAATATTTGAAGGTGGAGGAAGACTACCCGGAATATTTGAAGGAAGAAGAGGACTATCCGGAATATTTGGAGAAGGATTTAAGCACTATTTCTTATAGTATTGTTCCATTACGTAACTGTATAACGAAAGAAAAGAAAATATCTTAGACTCTTAATCCTAGAGTATACTACGAATTTAATTAATCAGTACCAACAATCATATGAAATTATGAATAATCAAGCATTCAATTTTTATCCTAGAGTAGACTACGAATGTAATTAATCAATACCAAAAGCAACAATGCATTTGAACGAGGGTTTTAGTTGGTTGAATTGGGGTTTATTATGTTAATGTAAATATGATGTAAAAGTCATCACCATGTTCAGCTTTTTTTTTTTTGGAGTTTTAACGAAAAGCCCGCGGTACTGTTCACTTTAACGAAAAACCACATTTTTACACTAAAAAGTCAAACCTGGTACTATTCACTTAACCCTTTATTTTGCCCTTATCATTAAAACTCAAAGTTTTCAAGCCCTTTTCATTAGTTTTCATTTTTTTTTTCTTGGTAGACTATATGTGATTCATGTTCGTATATGTATATATAATGTATCAATCCTCTTTTATGTACTTCAAAACAAAAAAAAAAAATCAATAATCATAGTATTCATATGAATAATCTATAATCAATAACCATATAATGTATAACCCTATAATCCTATATCAATTAAACAAAATTTTGTATTCAATTATCAATTAGGGTTTGAAATAAAAAAAAATTAAAAAAACTAACATTTTACCTGGAGCTTCTGGTGTGGCGTCTCGACTTTGGACTGGACAGTGGTCTTAGTGGCCAACCAACGGAACGGGGTGGGGGTGGTTACTTTCTTGTGTTCCTAGGATTTGGGACAATTTTGAAAAGTTAAATCTGGGACTAGGACTGGGAGGCAGGGGCGAAGCTACATAGGATCGATCGTCCCTCCGCTTACCAGAAAACAAAGGCAGGAGTGATGCTTGAACCCCCCTGGTTCTGCCGAAAACTGGGAAGCACCGCGCGGTGGTTCTGAAACCAGAAACCTGCGCTGCTCCCTGCGCGCAGGGTTTTTTTTTTAATTTTAAAATCCAGGCTACAATTGCGAAATGAACACGCTTTCGTTTTAGTCATGGCATTCATTTTGATATTGTCCTTTTATATCTACTAGCTAGCTTCTTACAAACCTATGATGTGAACTTTTCTGGCAGTGGCTTGCAACTCAAAGGGGCAGTCCAACTGCAATTAGATGTCCAGCTGCGTCTTCACAAACAGTTGGAGGTGTACATTCATGAGATCCAATTCAGTGATATACATACATACATACATATATATATATATATATATATATATATATGGGAAGTCTTTAAGAGAAATGATCATTTTTATAAAAGCGAGGATTAGTTGTGGGGTACACATCACACCGAACTGTAACGATTCGAACCATTTATTTTTTAAGTTGCACCTCATAAATTATTCTTGTAAAATATTAGACAAATCAGGAATATTTAAAACATCTAATTGAGTTAAAAAAAATTAACAAATACTTTATTATATAAGAAACAATGAAATTTTATCTTAAAAATTAAATAGGCAAATGGTTTCGGATTGAATTGAATTTTTGTAAAGATGATCTATGAATCAAGATTTATAAAATAAATAGTCCAGATCATTGAAGTTCAATGTGCACTGAACCTGCTAATCCCTACTTTTTGAAAAAAAAAAAGATCCCCTTGTATACAGGGCCATATATATATATTATTTCGAAATATTTCTAGTAGCATTAGTAAATCATTCTTGAAATACTCCAATTTTCATAACAAATTTATTCAACTATTTCTATGTGCTGATTCAACAAAAGTTACATTTACGAATTGAAGAACAATGGAAGCAGCTCAAGAAGATGTTTGATCTGCAACAACAAATTAAAAGGTAGTAACCTGTTGAAGACTCAGAATGCGAATGTCACATGCCACGAAGCTGCCCCATCAAATAGTCTCGACGACACTGATCAGGTTTCAACTTCTGAAGGTTCTGGGAATACAAGTTTTCACTCCATGACAAGTTAGCCTTGAAAGGAGAATTAGTCAGTCATTCTTCACACAACAACTGAACTCATACGGTTCCAAAGTCCTCAAAAAGTCGATGTGACTACTGGTTAAGTAAGAAAGAAACTAGAAATTGGAAGATGATACGAAGATTATAATCAATTAACCGGCACTCAGACATTGATCATAGGGTAAATTACACTTTCATACCTTAGGTTTGGGGTCTATTTTAATTCCTTACAATATCTTTAAAACATTTTACTTTCATACCTTAAATACTATTTTATTTCAAAATGATACATCTGTTACATTTTTCATCCATTAATCTGTTAAATGCTGACATGGCTACCACATATATGCCACGTGGCTGCCAAATGTCTACCATGTGTCAAATAAAATAATTTTTTAATTTTTTTTAAAAAACCTGAATTTTCTCAACAAAAAAAACAAATTTGAAACCCACATCTGCAAGAAGAAGAAGAAGAGGGAGGAAGAAAGAAAAAGAAAAAAAAATTGTCCCTCCTCCCCCCAGCGACCCAGAAGAAGAAGAATAAGAAGAAGAAGGAAGAAAATCCAAAAAAAAAAAAATAGAAACCCACATCTGCAAGAAGAAGAGAAGAGAAAGAAGAAGAAGAAGAAGAAGAAGAAGAAGAAGGAGGAAGGGAGCTGGGTCGAGGTGGGGGGAGGGTCCCCGAGGGGGGGTTCTTCTTCTTTTTTCTTCTTCTTCTTCTTCTGGTCGTTGGGGGGAGGGACAAATTTTTTTTTTCTTTTCCTCCTTCTGGTCGCTGGTTGCAGATGTGGGTTCCAATTTTTTTTTTTTTGTTGAGAAAATTCAGGTTTTTTAAAAAAAATTAAAAAATTATTTTATTTGCCATGTGGCATATATGTGGCAGTCACGTCAGCATTTAACAGATCAATAGATGGAAAATGTAACGGAGGTATTATTTTGAAATAAAATAGTACTTAAAGTATGAAAGTGAAATGTTTTAAAAATGTTGTAAGGAATTGAAATAAACCCCAAACCTGAGGTATGAAAGTGTAATTTACCCTTGATCATATTCCATTTAAAGGATATGAATGTTGGAAATTTTGAGTAGAAATTTCATTGTCCCACATTGTTCACTACCAAAAGGTTCGCTCATTTTATAAGACTTTGTCCCTTATAAATAGTGATTTGAGTGATAGACCATGAAAAATGAAATTGAACTCAACCTTGGGGTTGGGCTTTGAGATGCACTAATTAATTGATAATTAATAAAGATGGGCCTTGGGTTCTAATGATTAAAATTTTTAATTAATTTCGAATTTAATTAAATTATTTTTTATTTAAACAGACTCATCTTTTCAGATGAAGTCTACAGTGATGAAAGAACACAGAGAGCAAAGCACCCCTTTGAGAAGATGTCTTCCAACAATCACATCTCATTCTCATACCTGTTGCGAACATGCATAATCCTACTATATACACATCAATTTGCATGGCATTTTGAACACAAAAATATAAAATTCTTCTTCTACAATCCTAAACCTTCTTACTGAGAGAACCACAAAGAAATTTGCAGAAGTCAATTTTCCGGTGCTGGAATTCTAACTTAGATCGTTGAATCTTGGTAAAGCAAACGTCTATAACGATTGCATATGGTTACCATCAAGTTCTCATGCTTCCATGTAATCACACTTGAAATTTTGTACTGTGAATATTCTTTTTTCGCGCGGAATAAATTAGGATTATATTTGAACACAATGTTAAACTTTTTAGTTGGATAGAAGATGCAATAAGATAATTTTTTTAGAAGTTTTGTTATTCTACCCCTCCTCTTAATAATAACAAATTAAAAATAAATAAATAAATCTTGCACGCTATTTTATTAATCTTGCTTCCATTACTTTCAAGAAATTTGCAATCTATATTTCTTCCCTTTCGCATAGCAATTCCAAGAAACAAAAATACAACAATTTGTAATGTTTAGTAGTGTAGTTCTCTCTTTTCCATCGTCATAACTGGCAATTCCAAGGTTACATGTGCACTTTGGAAATAGACTATGCCATATTACACTTACAACGTCCTTGTAGTTTACTGCAATTTTCATTTCGTCCTAGTCATTTTCTTATTATATTTTCGTCCTTGTAGTTTCATTTTTCTTTCACTTTAGTCTAATTAGTCGACCAAGTTGATTCATTTTTCATCCTTGTAGTTTCATTTAGTGATTTCAATCATTTTAAAAGCACTTTTAAACGAGCTTTCAATATGTAGATTCACCAACTTTCTTAAGATTGACACTTGTCGCCTTGTGCACATATGTTGCCACATTTTTAATCTTTTTCAACCAAATTCCCTGTCACGCAAATTAGATTATTTTTTTGAAAAAAAAGGTTGCACAAGGTCTAAATAACACACAAAGAAACAAAAATACAACAATTTGTAAAATTGAGTAATTAATAATAATTAGTGAGCTGCGAATTCTTAAGCACTCTAATACTCATTTTCGCTTGTTCATCACTGGCAATTCTAAGGTTACAAATGTATTTTGGTAAATAAATTAGGCACATTGTACTTGAAGCTTCTTTCATTGGGCGTTTTATATTGTTGAAATGTTCTCCGAGTACAAGATGTAAGATGTCATCAAGCCGGAAACTGTAGATAAAATGTAAGTTTACATCTTTTTTACATCTTTAAAAGTTATGTCTGCATTTTCTAGGGGAATGTATAATGAGATGTAAATACGACTTTTTCATCTTATGCACTCTCAATTGAAGATGCTCTTACCGTTCAGGTAGTTCAACATGATTTCTACTTTCATCACAGTAGTTTTCTTGTTACATTTTTGTCCTTCTAAGTTAAATTTACTAACCACGATTCTTAAACAAAATGAGTAAATGTTCTCTCTAAGTTTTGTTTTTTGTTTTTTGAACAAACGATAATATTTATATTAAAGGGTAGGGGAGTGAGTTAA
Organism: Malus sylvestris; assembly: GCF_916048215.2. Taxonomy (NCBI): domain Eukaryota; kingdom Viridiplantae; phylum Streptophyta; class Magnoliopsida; order Rosales; family Rosaceae; genus Malus; species Malus sylvestris. The sequence goes on from NC_062273.1 coordinate 6,340,651, forward strand.
GCTTTACAATGAGTTTGTCGTAATAATGTGATTTAAATTCATATTTTTTATAAGAATCAAACCTAACATATCTTAAAATAAAGATAAATGCCGCTATACTATGATTCTTGATGGTGATTCACACTAGATTCTATTAATGAATTTGACGAGTGTTACATATTCACTCGGACAGTTGCTCAAGCTCAACCACCTTGTCGTACCGTTTCTGCATTTGGATGGCACTGAAAAGACCATTTCTGGCGGCGATGTGCCACTCAATCAGCAGCAGCAGTTGGACAAACTCTGCAGCCGGAGCGCTAAATCTCGCCGATTAGCGAGCTTAAATCCCCCCCACATTTTTCATCAAAATTCCAAGGTAACCCTTTCGTCCCGAAAGACTTGATGTTTCCATTTTATTCGGCAGAATCTTGGCATTTGAGCTTCCGTAGAAATTACTATGCTGGGAATCTCATCAAATTGATGATGACCCATTTGCACAAACTCAGAACAGCATCTATTCTCAAATGGGTTTCTTCAAATTTTGATAAAAACCACTTTAGATCGACAAGAACCCCAATTCACCCAATTGGGTATTTCCCCATTGTCCAAAACCCTAGGTTTTACACAACTAAAAGGGATTCTGTGACTCAAAGTTGTGAAAAAGGGGATACTACTTCGACTGCCATTGCTAATGGCAAAAGTGATGCTCAAATTTCTCGTGCTATTAGAAAAGAAGCGGAAAATGCATTGTTCGATTATTTGTATTTTACTAGATACTTACAGTTTGCAGATGCAGAGAACATGAGTAAAAACTCCCCACATTTTCTCAGGAAGCTTGTAAAATGTGCTGGTAATGAAAAGGGATATGGGGGTTCAATTGCTCGTTTCTTGCGTTACCACCCTATTAATGAATTCGAACCTTTCCTTGAGAGCTTGGGGTTGAAACCTTCCGAGTATAGTCCTCTTCTTCCTCGCAATTTGATGTTCTTGATCGACGATGGTTTGTTGCTTCATAATTATGCTGTTTTGTGTAATTATGGGGTTGCTCGTAATAAGATAGGAAAGATTTATAGGGAAGCAACTGAAATCTTTCAATACCGTGTTGGGGTGTTACGATCAAAGCTTGAAGCTTATGAAGAACTAGGTCTCAGCCAGTCTGATTTGATTAAGCTTGTTGTTGCTAGTCCTAATCTTTTAAGTGGGGTCGTCAATGCCATGTTGTTCAAGGTGTTGGAAAAACTGAAGTCTGTTGGATTTGAAACCAGTTGGATTATAGGGAACTTATCGGAAGAAAATTCTTATAATTGGAGCCGGTTGCTTGAAGCTCTAAGTTTTCTGAGTAAGATGGTTTGCAGCGACAAACAGTTGGGTGAATTAATTGGCCAACACCCACATATTTTATTTGAGGGCTCAGGGGAAAAGATGTTTTCAGTTATTGGGTTCTTACTGAAATTTGGATCCACAAAAAGCCAGCTATGCTCAATATTTCTGCAATTTCCACAGATTCCAGTTGTGAAATTTGTTTCAAATTTGAGACAATGCATTTTGTTCCTGAATGAGATTGACATGAAGGTTGCAGAGATTGGAAAGTTGATTCGTTTTCACCCCTTGCTACTGGGTTCATGTGCTTTGAAGAAAACGAACACCTTACTTCTTCACTTGAAAGTTGGAAAGAAGAGCCTGTGTAGATACATACAGGAGAACCCTCAAGAATTGAAGAATTGGGTTTTAGGTAAAAGACTTAGGCCATTAGAGAACCGTAGATCAATAACAGAGAAGACTATGTTCTTGTTAGACATAGGATTTGTAGAGAACTCAAACAAAATGAAAGTAGCGCAAAAGGCATTTCAAGGCAATGCATGGGAGTTTCAGGAAAGATTTGATTGTATTGTGGAAGCTGGTTTGGATCGCGAGGCTGTCTGCAAAATGATTAAAGCGTACCCTCTAATTCTTAGCCAGTCAAAGGCTGTTATTGAAATGAAGATTGATTTTCTTGTAAATCATTTGCGTTATCCGTTATCAACTGTGCTGACCTTCCCAAGATTTCTTACATATGGAATTAAAAGGGTCAAGCGTAGGGTGTTTATGTACAATTGGCTCAAAGATCAAGGAACGGCAGATCCTAGGTATGCTTTGAGCACTGTTGTTTCGTGTTCAGATGCATGTTTGATAAGGAAGTATGTAAATTGCCATCCTAATGGTCCTGAAGTGTGGGAGGATTTGAAGAATAAAATTCATTTGGAGCAATAAAATTTTCACTGCTCTCTTAAAAAAGGTTCTCCACTGTTGATTATCACCATGTTGATGCTATGTTAGTTTTACTTTAACATGCTGAGGTTTTCATTAGGATTACGGTTTGTGGTGAGGTGACAAATACGAATAGATACTATGAAATTAGTTAGGCATGACTGCATCTCCACTTCAGCATAGTAAACTTTTACTTTCACATTCATTGTGGAAGGAGAAACTGTCCTCATAACCCTGAAAACGTATCTCCTCATTTTGCAGTTATATTACCAGAGTCATTTTAGTTAGGCTTTCCTGCATGAGGTTAACATTAGAAGTAACATCCAAGTTCGAATGACTTTCAGCCGTTATCAGAATACTATACAGCTATTATTTTATTATCGAAACTCGTGGCCTTCAACTGCCCTTATCAAACTGATGACAAGGTGAGACAAGAACTTGCACAAGCGGCTTGTGTCATGCTTGATATAACTTGCCAGGATAGAATGGTTTGATTTGTGATGGTGTCTGCATAAAACCAAGAAACCGATGCACTAGTGTTGTGTTTGGGATTGATTATTGTGTATTAACAGTTTACGGATATTAGCTTCGTATGCTAGTGAAGTTCAATATGAATACAGGTGCAGTCTTTCATGGTTTGAAATGATGGATTGACACCCTTGTAGTTCTGTGTGAAGTTGATGGAGTTGTTTTTATTGCTGCCATAGCTCGAAGCCCTTGTACAACGCGACAACATTTCGTGTAAGTTTGTAACAAAACAAACTCTACAGAAAGAAAAAAAAGAAGATCAGTTGTTGGTTTGTTGCTTGTCATCGTCTCTGGTTCTGTCTTGTGACAGAAAATACACATCAGGAGCGTTCCAGGAATTAGAAGGAATAAAACCATTCGAGATTTTTACTCGAGAAAAAAAGTTTGAACATAAAATTTGTTTTTAAACTTGGTGCATTGGTTTGGAAGATGTGGATCATACGTAGGATGGTGGTTGTAAACTTGTAGTTCTGGAATATGAAAATTGTTGTACTACTCAGAATCAATAGTAGTAGTCTGCCCATTAGGGCTGGTTGCAGAAGGATTTTTCAAATTACGGTAATCTCAGCCTTTCCAATCATCATTAAGTTACTAATGGGTGACACGCTCTTAGAATGATGATAATATTATGGTTTTTATTGTAATAAAAATGTTATGAATATCACATTTTGTTTACCACATCAAAACGGGACATTTTTATATTGGGATCCCCATTTCTATTAAAGAGATGGTTTCGATTGATCTACACAATGTGGTTTTGCTAACACCAACTTTATAAAGAAATAAGGGGCCGTTTGTTTGACAGGACTAGGGAGGACTGGACTGGACTAGACTATAGTCCCTTGTTTGGTTTGTAGCAGGATTAGTTTTAATGACCTTAGGTCGGACTCGCTCGGATTATTCACCTCCTTACGCGTTCTTAACGAGGAACCCCAGTTTCGGGAGGACTCGTAAGCCCTGAGAGAAAGCCGCGAGAGAGTCACTCATCCAAGAACCTACGTCGCTCGTCCTCATCGCTGCGTCTTCCCTCATCGTCGTCCTTGCCCTGCTCCCTCATCGTCATCTTCCTCATTCTGATCTCTGCGCCTTCCCTCATCTGCATCTGCTCGCCCTCATCTGCTCCGACTTGTCTGGTAAACTTCGCATCTTCGCTTTATTTCGTCAATTTGTTTTGCAGATCGTGGTATTACTGAGCTTCATTTGATTTTGTTGTTTTGGGTTTGAGAAATTTTCAATGATAGACCTCTGCACTTGAACAAATTAGGGTTTTGATTTTTAGGTCAAATTAAGATTAGAATTTGGGGTTTTCATATTTCAACTTTTCTTTCAAATCCTCAGGTAGTAAAAACCGCCATCACAAAATTTGCTCAGTGATGAAATCTAAGCCCTGAAATTTTGTTTCTTTTCGCGTTTTCTGAATTGGGTTTTTTGATTTTTCGGGTTTTGATGCTTTGCTTGTTTGGATTTTGTGAAGCAATTTCGTGTCTGGGTTTCACAAGAGGAAGAAGAAGAGGAGAAGGGAAGCTGAGCAGAAGCAAGGAGAGGCATTGCGGCGGAAACGTCTCAAGCTGTGCAAAAAGGTTGGATTTTGTGGCTGTTTTTTGGCCGTTTGATTGCCTATTTTGCATAATGTATAGCTTGTTTACCACTCATTGGATTTTGATAGTTGGTTGATTTGGTTTTTAATCTCATTGTTGCGAAAAGTTGGTGTCTTTGCAAGAGGAATTACATTGAATTATGTTACTACTCTTTGGATTCTGTGAGTGATTTTTATATATACCCCGATTTTGTATATATAAATTGGTACAAGTTATTAGGTTCTTCAAATATTGGCTGCCTTTTAATGTTTAGAACTAACCCAACTTAAATAATGAATAATTTCTCTTTAGTTCTTGAGTGCCCTGCCTTTCTTTCATCTGGATCGTAGAACAGAATATTAGGATATGGCCTTCTCAGAATCTAGAATATGTTTCTAGCACAGTGGATGTTTTCAGGATTTTGTTTTACCTCCACCATGTGCCATCAACAAGTTTATTAGTATAAACGTGTAGGATATGTAATCTATGTTCTGTTATCTGCCACTTTAAATCTTACTTCATTTTGTTTGTGTTCGGTTTTAATTATTATGCGTTCAATTGTTCCAGGGGAATTCTATATCGACTACAAAGTACAACTTCATTACATTTTTGCCGAAAGGACTCTTTGAACAAGTAATTCACGGGCCTTCAATGAATTTGATTTTAGTTTTCAATCAATCTGCTTGCTGATGCAGTTCGAAGCTTATCTGATTTTTTGTGATGAAGTGTAGTTATATCATTTTGCTATGCGTTATGCATAAACAAATTGACTAGAGTGTATGTATGCAGTGTGTATGTATGCAGTGTGTGTGTGTAGTGTAGTTATATCATTTTATTTTGTCATGGTCCTGAGAAGTTGTTACACTGCCAGTGTGTATGTATGCAGTGTGTGTGTGTAGAGTATGTAGTGTGTGTGTAGTGTATGTAGTGTGTGTATGTATGTACTGTGTTTGCAGTGTGTATGTATGCAGTGTGTGTGTGTAGTGTGTTTGCAGTGTGTGTGTGCAGGGTGTATGCAGTGTGTGTGTACTTGCAGGGTGTGTGTGTAGTGTATGTTTGCAGTGTGTATGTATGCAGTGTGTGTGTAGTGTGTTTGCAGTGTGTGTGTGCAGGGTGTATGCAGTGTGTATGTATGCAGTGTGTGTGTGTAGTGTATGTAGTGTGTGTATATGTGTAGTGTTTGCAGTGTGTATGTATGCAGTGTGTGTGTGTAGTGTGTTTGCAGTGTGTGTGTGCAGGGTGTATGCAGTGTGTGTGTACTTGCAGGGTGTGTGTGTAGTGTATGTTTGCAGTGTGTATGTATGCAGTGTGTGTGTGTAGTGTGTTTGCAGTGTGTGTGTGCAGGGTGTATGCAGTGTGTATGTATGCAGTGTGTGTGTGTAGTGTATGTAGTGTGTGTAGTGTATGTAGTGTGTGTATATGTGTAGTGTTTGCAGTGTGTATGTATGCAGTGTGTGTGTGTAGTGTGTTTGCAGTGTGTATGTATGCAGGGTGTATGCAGTGTGTGCGTACTTGCAGGGTGTGTGTGTAGTGTATGCAGTGTGTGTGTGTAGTGTATGTAGTGTGTGTATGCACTGTATGCAGTGTGTGTATGTATGTATGCAGTGTGTGTGTGTACTTGGTTTATAACCATGATATTACAATGTGAATGTTTTGTATTGTGTGGGGTTGATGCTGAATTGCAATTTTTTGTGGTTGTTGGTTGCAGAGAAGAGGAGCATAAACGGAAGGCTAAGGCTAAGGCTACTGCATTACAGGTGTCCTTTAATTTCCCTTTTCACATGCAATGCCTAGCAATGATAGCAATCCTCATACTAGTGTTCTTAGACACATGTTTATAGATGTATAAGAGTAGAACATTTTGAATATGATGCCTCGGGTTAATGAAAACTTTTTTTTTTCAACGCCACCTGTATATTTGTTGCCTCGGGTTAATGAAAACTTTTTTTTTTCAACGCCACCTGTATATTTGTTGCCTCGGGTTAATGATCTAGTTAATTTGTTTTTTGTTTTTTGTTTTGTTTGGATAGATATGGATCGAAGGAAGCTTTTATTGATCTTATTGTTAGAGATGTCTTATTTGGAGACAATTTGTATTTGTACGATTCTTGTGGTGATGATGCTACGTGGCAAACAGAGACATGTTGAACGACCCACATTGACTAACCGTTCACTTATTAGACGAGAGATTAGTTTGTGTTATCTGAATGGTATAATAGGGAATACTGATACTGAATGTGTCAACGAATTGAGAATGGATAGAAGGACTTTTGGCATATTATGCGACTTACTTCGTCAAGATGGGAGGGTAAAAACTGATGGTTTGGTGTCTGTAGAGGAACAGGTGTGTATGACTTTACAAATATTAGCACATCATACTAAGAATCGTAGTGTTGGCGGTAGATTTTATAGGTCGGGAGAGACTATAAGTAGGTATTTCAATAGCGTATTGCAAGGAATTTTGCGATTACAAGGTATCCTACTAAAAGTCCCCCAGCCTGTGCCTATTGATTCTACAGATCCTAGGTGGCGATGTTTTAAGGTATGATGAGAATTTTTTTTCATTTTCCCTAAGCTTTAACTCTTCATTCCCTTTGTATAAATTAACAAAAACTTTTTTATTTTTTATTTTTAAGAATTGCTTGGGAGCATTGGATGGAACACACATTGATGTGCATGTACCTGAAATTGACAAACCAAGATACCGAACAAGAAAGGGTCGAGTCGCAACTAATGTGTTAGGTGTGTGTTCAGGAGATATGCAGTTCATATATGAAATAGACCCCAAACCTGAGGTATGAAAGTGTAATTTACCCTTGATCATATTCCATTTAAAGGATATGAATGTTGGAAATTTTGAGTAGAAATTTCATTGTCCCACATTGTTCACTACCAAAAGGTTCGCTCATTTTATAAGACTTTGTCCCTTATAAATAGTGATTTGAGTGATAGACCATGAAAAATGAAATTGAACTCAACCTTGGGGTTGGGCTTTGAGATGCACTAATTAATTGATAATTAATAAAGATGGGCCTTGGGTTCTAATGATTAAAATTTTTAATTAATTTCGAATTTAATTAAATTATTTTTATTTAAACAGACTCATCTTTTCAGATGAAGTCTACAGTGATGAAAGAACACAGAGAGCAAAGCACCTCTCTGAGAAGATGTCTTCCAACAATCACATCTCATTCTCATACTTGTTGCGAACATGCATAATCCTACAATATACACATCAATTTGCATGGCATTTTGAACACAAAAATATAAAATTCTTCTTCTACAATCCTAAACCTTCTTACTGAGAGAACCACAAAGAAATTTGCAGAAGTCAATTTTCCGGTGCTGAAATTCTAACTTAGATCGTTGAATCTTGGTAAAGCAAACGTCTATAACGATTGCATATGGTTACCATCAAGTTCTCATGCTTCCATGTAATCACACTTGAAATTTTGTACTGTGAATATTCTTTTTTCGCGCGGAATAAATTAGGATTATATTTGAACACAATGTTAAACTTTTTAGTTGGATAGAAGATACTAGGGCTGGGCACGGGCCGGGGCGAGCCGGGCCGAACCTAAGTTTGTAGGAACCGGAGGTTAAACGAAACGGGCCGGGACGGGGCGGGGATTGGATTTTCTTGTATAGGAACCGGACATTACCCGGCCCGGTTAAAACGGGCCGGTTCGGGCGGGTCCACGGGTACCCATTTTTTCTTTTAGCCATAGAAGAGAAGGGACGACCTCGTTGAGGTCGTCTTCCCCACCACATACGAGAACAAGCAGCACAGCTGCACAGCAAGCAATAAATGAAAGCCCAGATGCAAAAACAACAAATCAAACCCCTTTAATCATGCACACAGACAAAACCAACCACCAAACAATGATCAAAACATCAAAATTGAAAAGAAACAACAATCAACATATAAACAGGAAAAAAAAACATAACAGAACCCAGAACTCGCAAGGATGATACTGTCCTCGATAGTGGTGGTGGGTGGTGGTTGTCGCGCCGGCGATAGTGGTGGTGGGTGGTGGTTGTCGCGTCATCTTCGTCGATCTGGAGCCCACCATCATCGACGAGCTCGCTATCGTCGTCGCGCCATCATCGTCTATCTTCTATCTCTACTATCCCTCAGGTCCCTCGGAGCATCTCCGATCTGGATTCTGGAGCCTCATGTCATCGTCGACGCCATCTTCGTGTAAACCCTAGAACTCGAGAGGACTCTGACAGAACGAATCAGACAAATTGAGAGAGAAATGGATCAATTGCCGTCGGATTCAAGCATCGCCGACACCACCTCAGTGTAAACCCTAGTTCTCAGGCCCACCTCGCGGTACCCTAGCTCATCGACGGCGGCGATAATGATGATGATGGTGGCGGCAATAAAGGAGAGGAGATTTTGCATGTTGGAAGGTTGAAGGAGATTCAGGGAGGAGAGATCGAGAGAATGGAGGAAGTGAGTATGAGAATGAGAGTCTTGGGAGTCTCGGACAAGAATAAGAGAGAGAGAGAGGGTGAAATCAACGGTAGGAAATCAAGGTAGGAATCAACGGTCCGGGCCGGGGGCCCGTATTTTCCCATTTCTGTACCCGCCCCGCCCCGTTATTTACATGTACCCGCCCCGCCCCGCCCCCTTTTGAATTTACAATATCTGTACCCGCCCCGTACCCGCCCCGTACCCGCATTACCCGCCCCTACCCGCGGGTCCAGGACCCGTTTGCCCAGCCCTAGAAGATACAATAAGATAATTTTTTTAGAAGTTTTGTTATTCTACCCCTCCTCTTAATAATAACAAACTAAAAATAAATAAATAAATCTTGCACGCTATTTTATTAATCTTGCTTCCATTACTTTCAAGAAATTTGCAATCTATATTTCTTCCCTTTCGCATAGCAATTCCAAGAAACAAAAATACAACAATTTGTAATGTTTAGTAGTGTAGTTCTCTCTTTTCCATCGTCATAACTGGCAATTCCAAGGTTACATGTGCACTTTGGAAATAGACTATGCCATATTACACTTACAACGTCCTTGTAGTTTACTGCAATTTTCATTTCGTCCTAGTCATTTTCTTATTATATTTTCGTCCTTGTAGTTTCATTTTTCTTTCACTTTAGTCTAATTAGTCGACCAAGTTGATTCATTTTTCATCCTTGTAGTTTCATTTAGGGTGCGTTTGGTACGTGGGACGGGAGGGGACGGAACGGGACGAGGCGTTCTGTCCCGCGTTTGGTACCCCAAAAATGGGTGGAACGGGCTGTTCCACGGGACAGATTTTGGGTGTTTTTGCGTCCCACCTCCCCCCTGGAACGGGTTTGTTCCACGTCTGTGGAACACACTGTTTTACCATTTTAAGACAAATATACCCCATGTATTTTTCAAAAATTACACCTTCGTTCCGTCCCGTCCCGTCCCGTTCCGTCCCGTCTGCGTACCAAACGCACCCTTAGTGATTTCAGTCATTTTAAAAGGACTTTTAAACGAGCTTTCAATATGTAGATTCACCAACTTTCTTAAGATTGACACTTGTCGCCTTGTGCACATATGTTGCCACATTTTTAATCTTTTTCAACCAAATTCCCTGTCACGCAAATTAGATTATTTTTTTGAAAAAAAAGGTTGCACAAGGTCTAAATAACACACAAAGAAACAAAAATACAACAATTTGTAAAATTGAGTAATTAATAATAATTAGTGAGCTGCGAATTCTTAAGCACTCTAGTACTCATTTTCGCTTGTTCATCACTGGCAATTCTAAGGTTACAAATGTATTTTGGTAAATAAATTAGGCACATTGTACTTGAAGCTTCTTTCATTGGGCGTTTTATATTGTTGAAATGTTCTCCGAGTACAAGATGTAAGATGTCATCAAGCCGGAAACTGTAGATAAAATGTAAGTTTACATCTTTTTTACATCTTTAAAAGTTATGTCTGCATTTTCTGGGAGAATGTATAATGAGATGTAAATACGACTTTTTCATCTTATGCACTCTCAATTGAAGATGCTCTTACCGTTCAGGTAGTTCAACATGATTTCTACTTTCATCACAGTAGTTTTCTTGTTACATTTTTGTCCTTCTAAGTTAAATTTACTAACCACGATTCTTAAACAAAATGAGTAAATGTTCTCTCTAAGTTTTGTTTTTTGTTTTTTGAACAAACGATAATATTTATATTAAAGGGTAGGGGAGTGAGTTAAGCTTTACAATGAGTTTATCGTAATAATGTGATTTAAATTCATATTTTTTATAAGAATCAAACCTAACATATCTTAAAATAAAGATAAATGCCGCTATACTATGATTCTTGATGGTGATTCACACTAGATTCTATTAATGAATTTGACGAGTGTTACATATTCACTCGGACAGTTGCTCAAGCTCAACCACCTTGTCGTACCGTTTCTGCATTTGGATGGCACTGAAAAGACCATTTCTGGCGGCGATGTGCCACTCAATCAGCAGCAGCAGTTGGACAAACTCTGCAGCCGGAGCGCTAAATCTCGCCGATTAGCGAGCTTAAATCCCCCCCACATTTTTCATCAAAATTCCAAGGTAACCCTTTCGTCCCGAAAGACTTGATGTTTCCATTTTATTCGGCAGAATCTTGGCATTTGAGCTTCCGTAGAAATTACTATGCTGGGAATCTCATCAAATTGATGATGACCCATTTGCACAAACTCAGAACAGCATCTATTCTCAAATGGGTTTCTTCAAATTTTGATAAAAACCACTTTAGATCGACAAGAACCCCAATTCACCCAATTGGGTATTTCCCCATTGTCCAAAACCCTAGGTTTTACACAACTAAAAGGGATTCTGTGACTCAAAGTTGTGAAAAAGGGGATACTACTTCGACTGCCATTGCTAATGGCAAAAGTGATGCTCAAATTTCTCGTGCTATTAGAAAAGAAGCGGAAAATGCATTGTTCGATTATTTGTATTTTACTAGATACTTACAGTTTGCAGATGCAGAGAACATGAGTAAAAACTCCCCACATTTTCTCAGGAAGCTTGTAAAATGTGCTGGTAATGAAAAGGGATATGGGGGTTCAATTGCTCGTTTCTTGCGTTACCACCCTATTAATGAATTCGAACCTTTCCTTGAGAGCTTGGGGTTGAAACCTTCCGAGTATAGTCCTCTTCTTCCTCGCAATTTGATGTTCTTGATCGACGATGGTTTGTTGCTTCATAATTATGCTGTTTTGTGTAATTATGGGGTTGCTCGTAATAAGATAGGAAAGATTTATAGGGAAGCAACTGAAATCTTTCAATACCGTGTTGGGGTGTTACGATCAAAGCTTGAAGCTTATGAAGAACTAGGTCTCAGCCAGTCTGATTTGATTAAGCTTGTTGTTGCTAGTCCTAATCTTTTAAGTGGGGTCGTCAATGCCATGTTGTTCAAGGTGTTGGAAAAACTGAAGTCTGTTGGATTTGAAACCAGTTGGATTATAGGGAACTTATCAGAAGAAAATTCTTATAGTTGGAGCCGGTTGCTTGAAGCTCTAAGTTTTCTGAGTAAGATGGTTTGCAGCGACAAACAGTTGGGTGAATTAATTGGCCAACACCCACATATTTTATTTGAGGGCTCAGGGGAAAAGATGTTTTCAGTTATTGGGTTCTTACTGAAATTTGGATCCACAAAAAGCCAGCTATGCTCAATATTTCTGCAATTTCCACAGATTCCAGTTGTGAAATTTGTTTCAAATTTGAGACAATGCATTTTGTTCCTGAATGAGATTGACATGAAGGTTGCAGAGATTGGAAAGTTGATTCGTTTTCACCCCTTGCTACTGGGTTCATGTGCTTTGAAGAAAACTAACACCTTACTTCTTCACTTGAAAGTTGGAAAGAAGAGCCTGTGTAGATACATACAGGAGAACCCTCAAGAATTGAAGAATTGGGTTTTAGGTAAAAGACTTAGGCCATTAGAGAACCGTAGATCAATAACAGAGAAGACTATGTTCTTGTTAGACATAGGATTTGTAGAGAACTCAAACAAAATGAAAGTAGCGCAAAAGGCATTTCAAGGCAATGCATGGGAGTTTCAGGAAAGATTTGATTGTATTGTGGAAGCTGGTTTGGATCGCGAGGCTGTCTGCAAAATGATTAAAGCATACCCTCTAATTCTTAGCCAGTCAAAGGCTGTTATTGAAATGAAGATTGATTTTCTTGTAAATCATTTGCGTTATCCGTTATCAACTGTGCTGACCTTCCCAAGATTTCTTACATATGGAATTAAAAGGGTCAAGCGTAGGGTGTTTATGTACAATTGGCTCAAAGATCAAGGAACGGCAGATCCTAGGTATGCTTTGAGCACTGTTGTTTCGTGTTCAGATGCATGTTTTATAAGGAAGTATGTAAATTGCCATCCTAATGGTCCTGAAGTGTGGGAGGATTTGAAGAATAAAATTCATTTGGAGCAATAAAATTTTCACTGCTCTCTTAAAAAAGGTTCTCCACTGTTGATTATCATCATGTTGATGCTATGTTAGTTTTTCTTTAACATGCTGAGGTTTTCATTAGGATTACGGTTTGTGGTGAGGTGACAAATACGAATAGATACTATGAAATTAGTTAGGCATGACTGCATCTCCACTTCAGCATAGTAAATTTTTACTTTCACATTCATTGTGGAAGGAGAAACTGTCCTCATAACCCTGAAAACGTATCTCCTCATTTTGCAGTTATATTACCAGAGTCATTTTAGTTAGGCTTTCCTGCATGAGGTTAACATTAGAAGTAACATCCAAGTTCGAATGACTTTCAGCCGTTATCAGAATACTATACAGCTATTATTTTATTATCGAAACTCGTGGCCTTCAACTGCCCTTATCAAACTGATGACAAGGTGAGACAAGAACTTGCACAAGCGGCTTGTGTCATGCTTGATATAACTTGCCAGGATAGAATGGTTTGATTTGTGATGGTGTCTGCATAAAACCAAGAAACCGATGCACTAGTGTTGTGTTTGGGATTGATTATTGTTTATTAACAGTTTACGGATATTAGCTTCGTATGCTAGTGAAGTTCAATATGAATACAGGTGCAGTCCTTCATGGTTTGAAATGATGGATTGACACCCTTGTAGTTCTGTGTGAAGTTGATGGAGTTGTTTTTATTGCTGCCATAGCTCGAAGCCCTTGTACAACGCGACAACATTCGTGTAAGTTTGTAACAAAACAAACTCTACAGAAAGAAAAAAAAGAAGATCAATTGTTGGTTTGTTGCTTGTCATCGTCTCTGGTTCTGTTTTGTGACAGAAAATACACATCAGGAGCGTTCCAGGAATTAGAAGGAATAAAACCATTCGAGATTTTTACTCGAGAAAAAAAGTTTGAACATAAAATTTGTTTTTAAACTTGGTGCATTGGTTTGGAAGATGTGGATCATACGTAGGATGGTGGTTGTAAACTTGTAGTTCTGGAATATGAAAATTGTTGTACCACTCAGAATCAATAGTAGTAGTCTGCCCATTAGGGCTGGTTGCAGAAGGATTTTTCAAATTACGGTAATCTCAGCCTTTCCAATCATCATTAAGTTACTAATGGGTGACACGCTCTTAGAATGATGATAATATTATGGTTTTTATTGTAATAAAATGTTATGAATATCACATTTTGTATACCACATCAAAACGGGACATTTTTATATTGGGATCCCCATTTCTATTAAAGAGATGGTTTCGATTGATCTACACAATGTGGTTTTGCTAACACCAACTTTATAAAGAAATAAGAGTGTAAAAGCAAACTGAAAAAATATAAAGCTTCGGCTACGGGTGAGCACTTTATTGGGTTTATTGACCGGTCCGATCAACCAACCGAAATTCATTGGGTTGGTTTGTTTGGATGGGTTAGTTTGCTCATTTTCTTGCGCGAAAATGAGTTTCAATAATATCAACCCAAGCCTATTACATTGGCTGTTGAACTCAAACCCGATCAACCCACTCAATGCCCATTGCCCCTCCCTAGTTTAGGCTTCAAACAGTGACCCTACTCAAAACAAATTGACCCGCCTTTTGAATGGGGGAAATGTTGTTGGCATTCCAAAAATTTTATTCTATATTCCTCACAAGTGTATTTTTCTTTATAAATATAAAAAATTTAGAATGTAAAATGAGAACTTTAAAGTCTCAATAACAATTAACTTGAATTCGCTTAATTAGTAATTGAGCCCCTAGCTTCAAAGACAAGAGTGGCCCCACTATTGGACCTTAACTTTCCTATGATTTGGCCTAAAACCCTACTGACCTGACCCTGCAACAAAAAAGTGCTAAAACCCTTCGGGTCAGAGAACAGCTCATCGGCATCGCTACCGAAGCTCCTGCAAAATCTTGCCGAGGATTGAGCCCATGACTGACTGTTCGTCAAATCCTAAAGGTAATACTTCATCAAAAGGCACCATATTTATTTGTGTTTACCTGGAAATCTGGGGGTTTTAGGCTCTCTAGCAATCACTAGGGTTGGAATCTCTTCAAATTTGTCATGACCCATTTGCAGAAACTCAGATTAGCATCTCTTCTCAGCTGGGTTTCTTCGAATTTGTTCAAAAACCGTGTTAGATCATCACCAATCCCATTTCATCCGATTGGGTATGTCTGCAGTGCCCCAATCTTTAGAATGTACGGAACCAATGGAGCTTCTGAAATTGAGGATTCTGAAAATTCGTATAAAGCTTCGAGTGGTAAGGGAAAAAATGCTGGTCGAATTTCTTGTTCCATTCGAAAAGAAGCTGAAGATGCATTGTTGGATTATTTGCACGGTACTAGAGGGTTGCAGTTCACGGATGCAGAGAATATGAGTAAAAACTCGCCTCTGTTTCTGGACAAGCTTCTGAAACAGGTTGACATTGAAAAAGAAATTCCTGCCACAAAGAATAATCAGAAAGAAATTGGGCGAGCAATTGCGCGGTTCTTGCGTTACCACCCTATTAACGAATTTGAGCCTTTCTTTGAGAGCTTGGGTTTGAAGCCTTCTGAGTATTCTCCGCTTCTTCCACGCAGTTTGACGTTTTTGACTGATGATAAGTTATTGGTGCACAATTATACTGTACTATGTCATTATGGGATTGCGCGCAGTAAGATAGGAAAGATTTACAAAGAATCGACAGAAGTCTTTCGATATGATTTTGAGGTTTTAACATCGAAACTCAAAGCTTATGAAGAACTAGGTCTTAGCCAATCTAGTTTTGTTAAGTTTATAGTTGCTACTCCTTGTCTTTTAATTGGGGATGTAAATGTTGAATTTGTTAAGGTATTGGAAAAATTACAGAGTTTTGGATTTGAAACCAATTGGATTGAGGGGAATCTGTCTATTGATGATTCTCATAATTTTCGTCGGATGCTTGAAGTTCTAAGTTTGTTTAGTGAGATGGGTTGCAGCAGCGAACAGTTGGGTCAATTGATTGGCCAGCACCCAGATATTTTGTTTGACGGTTCAGGTGAAAGGACGCTTTCACTAATTGGGTTCTTTCTGAAATTTGGATCTACAAAAAGCCACCTATGCTCAATATTTCTGCAATTTCCACAGATTCCAGTTGTGAAATTTGTTTCAAATTTGAGACAATGCATTTTGTTCCTGAATGAAATTGAAATGAAGGTTGCAGATATTGGGAAGTTTGTCCATACCCACACCCTGCTTCTTGGTTCTTGTTCTTTGAAAAAAACCGGCAGCTTACTCACTAACTTGAACACCGGGAAGAAAAGATTGTGTATATACATCCAGGAGAACCCACAAGAACTGAAGAATTGGGTTTTGGGTAAAAGAGTTCAGCCATTTCCGGACTCGGGAGATGACCTTAGATCAAAGACACAAAAGATTAAGTTTTTGTTTGATGTAGGATTTGTAGACAACTCAGACAATATCAAAGAAGCACTGAAAGCATTTCGAGGCAAAGGAGTGGAGCTTCAGGAAAGATTTGATTGTATTGTTAAAGCTGGTTTGAGTCCAGAGGATGTCTGTACAATGATTAAAATAAGCCCTCAAATTCTTAACCAGACAAAGGATATCATCGAAGAGAAGATTGATTTTCTTGTAAATCAATTGGGTTACCCCATATCGACTTTGGTGACCTTCCCAAGATATCTTTCCCATAAGATCGAAAGGGTCCAGCTTAGAATACTGATGTACAATTGGCTCAATGATCATGGAACAGTTGATCCTCGGCTTTGCTTGAGCACTATTGTTTCTTGCTCAGATAAAAGTTTTATGACTTCTTATGTAAATCGTCATCCTAGTGGTCCTCAAGTGTTGGAGGATTTGAAGAATGAAATTCATTCCAAGAATTAAGCTATTCATTGCCTTTTCTGTTATGGTTCTTTCTGCATTGTTCATTTTTCTTAAGTTGATAGTTGATACTAACATACTTCTTCCTGTTTCTTTCACTTGTGGAGATTTTCTTAGCGTTACAAAACAAGAAGGCACATACGAGTTAGATACAGCAAAAAGTTTTTAGCATCGGATTAGTGTAAATGTGGGTACTTCTGGACGTATTAATTGTTCATGTTCTGCGTAGATGCTAAATCAGTTTATTTTTATATCGAAGTGATACAATAATTTTCTATATAATGTAATGCTTTTTCTGTTTATTCCCTCTCTCTTTTGATGTGAAAAGTTTATCTTTATCTTGTTGATTATTAGTTCATGAGTGCATCTCCACTATACACAACCAATTGCACTTCCAAGTTCATGGTAGTTCAGTTTAAAATGGCTTATCGTCGTGATCCTGAAAACTTCTCAGTTTGACTTGGTTATCAAACTTTAAGCTGTATCTTCTTTAACCGAGGTTTTACTGTTCTAATCAAATTTGAAATTCTTGGGTATGCGTTTCTGAAAACGGATGAAGGGTAAATGATAACCTGCATATGTGGCTTATGCTTGCTGAAACTTACCAGGGCATAATTACTGGATTGGTGGGAGTCTGGTGAAAGCATATGAAGAGTTATACATTCACCTGTTTCTTCTAATTTTGTTGAAGTTTGGAAGTATGTATGGCACTCTTGATGGTGTACAGGATTTCAGAACTGACGTGCTGGTGTTTCGGTTACTGCTCAACAGATTTTGTTCATGCCTTAAAACATATTAAAGCATTCATAAACATATCCACTGTATCCGTTCGAAAAATCAGAGTTATCTTGTTCAACGATTTGATTTTGTCTTTAATATTAATTGAAATAAATAACAGCTAGTGTCAATTAATGCAGTACTAAGTAGGGCAACTGCCACAAAGCTTGAGGTCTTTCGCAGGCGATGTGGCGCATCTCCTCTTTGCCCTTTTTGTAATCTCCATGAGGAATCGATTGAACATGCCTTATTATTATGTTCGTGGGTTGAACGGGTCTGGTTTAGGGGCCCTTTGGGTTATCGTGTCACTCGGGATTCTCTAACCTCCTTCCATGTTTGGCTGGTACACATGTACGAAGTGGTCTCCGAGAGTAGGGAGGACTAGGGGTGGATTTTTTTGCCAAATTACTGTGCCAACCGAATTGCCAACCGTGCCATACCGATTTTGTGCCAAATTTTTTGTACCATCGGTAATGGTACAGTATTGTACCGTACCGAAATTTCATGGTACGGTATTGGTAATGGATACCATTACCACAGTATTACCGTACCATACCGAAAATACAAAATAATATATCATTTATAAATTATATAATAGATAATTATATAACATATATTTATAATATTCCAATAATTTGAAAATAAAACCCTACTTATATTAGCATTGTTATTGATGACTTTTATCACTTGAAATTGTGGAAATCAAACACAAAAGAGTTCCTAATTCTTTCACAAATAGCCAAAATATCTTTGTAACCACCACTTCTATTGTTGCTAGTGAAAATGCATTTAGCCTAGGGAGGAGGGTTGTGGACCCTTTTAGGGTATCCTTGACTCCTAAAATAATGGAGGCACTAGTGCGTACTAGTGGTTGACTTAGGGCAGATGAAGTAAACTTCTACAAGGAACCAACGGAAGATATGCTTCAATTTTTCAAGGAAATGGAATAAGAGAAAACAAGAAATATATGCTTTAATTTTTTCAGTAAATTTGTTATTAAATGGTTTTCAACTTTAATTCTTCTTGCTACTAATTAATATGTTTTCTTTGTTTGTAATGTAGGCTTGACACAAACTCAATTTTCTACAAGTTCAATGCCTCCTCCAAAAACTTCGACATCTCAAGCTTGAATAACTGATTAATGATTTCTCCTTTTTGAATTTTACTTCCAATTTTCATTTGGTTTGAAACTTTAATTTCTATTTTGATTGTTAACTTCTATTTGTTGTGGTTCGTAACTTCTATTTGGATTGTAAGCTTAATTTTCATGATGAATCTTGATGCATCATTTGAATTATTATGTGTGTGAATTGTGAATGATGAATTTAATCTATAATGTATGAGATAAAGGTACAAAAAAAAAAGTTTTGCCCTTGAATTGGGTTAAAAAAACAAAAACAGATTTTGTCCCAAAACAAAATGGCAATTACCATTGCCATATCATGCCAACCGAACTTTTGGCAATACTGAACTTCGGTATACCGAAAGTTTGGTATGGTAATGGTAATAGATTTTACCAAATCGAAAGTTTGGTACGATAATTGGTACAAGGGTTTTGGTACGGTAACCGTACCGAACCCACCCCTAGGGAGGACCGGATGCACTACATGGCTTTGGTTGCATTCACTTGCTGGAACATTTGGAAGTCCCGGTGCAATGCTATTTTTAACCACAAATTGCCGTCTCCCCACCAAACTTTGCTCACAATTTCTGCTGCTACCACATCGTTCTTCAATGCTCGTGTTGTGAGTAGGGTGGGTTAAAAAAAAAACCGAAAAAAACCGAAAACCAAACCGAACCGAAACCGAAAAAACCGAACCGAACCGAATTCTTTTGGTTCGGTTCGGTTTTAGTGATCTAGAAATCGAACCAAACCGAACCGAACCGAATTAATTAAATTAATTTTTTTATTTAATTATTTGTTTTGGGTATTATTTTCTAAACCCAATTTGTAAATTAAAATGTGCTAAACCCAATGTGTTGCCAAACTTTAAGCTCAAATTATTAAAAAAAAGCCTATAAAAACTCTAAACCCTAACCTATTATTTCTTCCCCATATAAGGTTCCGGAACCAAACCTCCTCCTGAAGTACCTACATCCATCTCCATAGCACTGTCTACTTCTGCCCTAGCTTTCTTTTCCAAATCTACTCTCATATAACATGTAACAGAATCCATAAACATTTATTTCGGGTAGATTACTTGGGTAATTTGTTATGGAAAAAAATCCAACACATACTAAATAAATCCACCCACGCATTACTTTTACTAATCAAGTTGTCAACATGCAGTTACAAGCAAACAACCCTGATCTTTGAACAACATCATACAATTTAACTTTTCTAAGTCATTTGTACGATTTTTGTGTTGTGAGGTTGTTAGTTTAGACTTTGAAGACTTGATTGATAATTTTAGTTCAACTTTAAATGTTTATTTTCATTGTCTTTGATTCTAGTTAGAATGCTTATGTTATGATTGTGTTGGATATGTTAAAATTTAAAATTTCAATGTTTTTCATTTTTTGAAAAGAAAAAAAAACAAAAAACCGAAACCGAACCGGAAAAAACCGAACCGAAAAAAAACCGAACCGAAAAAACAGAAAAAAAAATGAACCGAACCGAACCGAAATTTCGGTTTGGTTTCGGTTTTGTCAAAAAACCGAACCGATTTAAACCGAACCCACCCCTAGTTGTGAGATTGGGGGGAATCGGCCGGGGGTAGGTTGGCTTTTCTCCTAATGCTTCTTGGTCTCCTCCTCCGTGTGATTCCGTTAAGGTTAACGTGGATGCAAGCTGGTGGGCATCCGATAATCAGGGTCATGTTGGGGTGGTGGTGCAGGATTCTAATTCTCGTTGCCTGGCTATCCGTAGAATAGCAATTAAAGCCCCGAGCATCGTAACAGCTGAAGCTCTAGGTATTTTGGAGGGGTGTTTGCTTGCTCAACATCAGGGATTTTCAAATATAATTGTGGAATCGGATTCCAAAGAAGTTATTTCATGGGTAAATGGATGTTTTGAGAAATGTAGCTGGGAGGCATTCCCTACGGTGTACAAGATATGGTGGCTGGAGGGTGCCATCCACGCATGTGTCTGGTCTTGGATCCTAAGTTCGGCAAACAATGTGGCGGATTTTGTTGCATTGCACGTGGGCGCAGAGATGTGCGAATTGGTTTGGGTCATTCAACCCCATCTTCGTTTGTGTGAGTCCTGAACAAAGAAGGGCTACCTTGCCCCCTATTTAGACCATCTCCAACCGAATGGTCCAGAGGGTTAGATGGCTAAAAATAACCCAAAAATCGTCTCCAACCAAGGGCTAAGCCAGATGGCTCGTGGAATCTGAGAGAGCCCCACATAATCTGAAAGGGCCAAAGGGCTGGAGGGCTAACTGCAACACCAATCCTGTCACTTATAACCAACATGTATGCTTAAACTAAAATTTGACCGGTACTTAAACAAAAAATTAAATACATTAACTAAGAATTAACCAGTACTCAAACACCAGTTAATATATAGCTCAATTCGATTATCACGGTTGCACTCAAAATCTTGTGTTGCTACTAAAAGGATTTGGATCCTCTCATGAGCTAATGGAGAGGATCCTCCTGACCAAGTGTTATGAGCCGTTGGATTTTCATCCAACGGTTATAATTATTATAACTTTAAAAGGACCCACCTATTTGTAGCCGTTGAATGAAAATTCAACGGCCCATAACACTTGATCAAGAGGATTCTCTCTTTTAGCTCAGGAGAGGATTCAAATCCCTACTAAAAGGTCAATATTGCTCGTATTAACAAAAAAAAAATATATATATATATATATTTACAATAAAAAAAGGGAAAAAAGTGCACAGTGTCAAAGTGATACCCAACTGGATTCGATTGTGACCTAAGCACACTGTTCATTATGTAAAGACACTTGGACTAGGAACTAGGAAGAGCACGACAAAACCTATCTCTCATTACTTTCTCACCAGTTTCTCCTCTTCCCTTTGCCTTCTTCCTCCCTTTACAAGCTCTCAAAATCTTATTGCTTTTGGTTAATCTCTTCACCCTCCATTATTTCTGCTAACCTTTCTCTTAAGTCACATCGTTTTCTGCTCTCGGTCTTCATTGCTTGTTTATTTCAGATCATAGTTTTCAATTTCATTTGGGTTCTGCTAACTTCATCACCAGTGATAGAAAAAACAAGGCTATTCTGGTTGATGGGTTTTTGTTGGTTTCGTGATTGGTCTATTCATAATCTGAGATATGGGTTTTGTGAATAAGATGCAGAAAGTGGATATTTGCTTTCAGGTCAGCCCTTCCCTCTTCTCTCTTCTCCATGTGTGTGTGTGTGTGTATATTGATTTTCTCATATGAATGCTTATGTTTTGTTATGTGAATAAATGGTAGAGAAGAGAAAATAATTTGCTTTTGTCATCGTGGATTTCTAATTGTTTGGAACCTGAGAATTTTGAAAGTCGGTGGAGTTAATTCATCATAATCTGAAACTGAAAGCGTAAGTCTTCACGTTCAAATCTATGAATTCTCTCTTGCATATTTTTTTTTATGCAGCCAAAGTTGGGATTAGGATTTGGATATATAAAAGTGAAGCCAGAATGGTTTGCCTTGCCATTGGTTGTTGATCCAAAAAGGATCGGTCTTTCTTGTTGATCTGCAGTTACTAGTAAAATAAGTTATAGAGAAGTCGAAGGAGAAATAAACGGAAACACTTTAGCTGTTTCGTGATACTTAGTTACCGTTTCCAAGTGTTTCCGCTTATTTCCCCTTCGTCTTCTCTATACTAACGTGATTAAACTGAGATTAAGATGCGCTTTTGGTTTTGGATATTTGAATTATTGAGATCAAGGGTTTGGACCTGCATTTTCTTTCTTCTTAATTGAATTCAAGAGAAACAAAAGAGAGTGATAGGAATTAACTTTATATTGGCGGCTGATATGGATTTGATTCGGTCGTCTTCTGCTTGTGGATAGCTTATTTGTTTTCTGTCATACAAAGTTTGCAGGTTGACAGGTGGAGTTCATTCAGCTACACAGTGTAGTTTTTGGAAATCATTGGTTGCGTGTGGAAAAATTCCTTTAGTTGGGATATTTCTTCACGACGTTTTTGCTACTATGGGTAGAGGTAGAGGAAAAGCAAAGAAACAAAATGTTATTGCTGCTCGTGAGGATACTGGAAGTGGTGAAGAGGAAAGGATTCTACCAAGCAGGAGAAGAGGAAGGCCACTAAAGACATTGAAGGACGATATTGTAGAAGGAGAAGCGGCTTTAAAGACAGAAGATGGCGATGATGCAAAAGGTCGTGTTTTGAGTAAAGACATGAAAGACCAATCTGCCATAGAGAATGGAAGGAAAAGGAAGAGGTCGGCTCAGGTTAAAGAAACTATAAAATCAGTCGAAGAGGATAAAATGATTGAAACAAAATCAAGTCTTGATGACCCGAAAAAGGCTGTTGGATTCCGACAAAATGGGAGTAGGCGGAAAAATAAGCCTCACCGAGCTGCTGAAGCTGGTGTTGAGTGCAAATGAGTTCAGTTCTTCTGTTGTGATGGTTACACACCTTCTTTGCTCACCTCCTTGTTGCTTCACCTATCATTCCTTATACTGTCTTTGTTATGTGTTTTGCATTTCTATAATTTCTGAGTTCCTTCTTAGCTAGCAGATGATTTTGACAGTGAGGTTCCGATAACAATGTTTGCTTGTTCCGTACTCTTTGCTTCTGTTGCTAGCCAGAGACATGCTTTCTGTTAGCTGTAAAAAGAATATCTCTGACCAACTTCATTTTTTAATATTAGACGAAATGCCTTCATTTTTTTTGCATCTATTCCTTTTTGCCCGAAAAGGAAAATAAATATGGGCATACACATGTGATGAATGTGAACGTATGCTTGGATTTGACTACTAGTTAACGAAATAATAGTCTAGGGAAGGAGTATGTAAGCGTTCAAGTTATCAAAATCCAGTTTAAACTAGTGCTTTGATGCTCAAAAGAATGAATACTGAAAACTTGTAGCTGGAGATAGACCTGTAGACCCGATGTTTGAATAAAGATATGTCCTTCGTGATGCTGTATTATAGGCCTTGAATGGATTTTGTTGCACATTCGTTGAACATGTGAACTAGAAATGTGGCCTTTGTAATGGTTTTCCATGGTATCGTCTGAACTCTCTCTCTCTGTCTCTCTAACAGCAAATGAATAACGACGTACTCTGACTTCTTATGAACATGTCCAGTTTACCTCACTCGCACTCTGGAAATTATCGAACCTGCGATGGCTTGATGTTGCCTTCTCCCATATTTCCTTGTCATTTTAAGCCTACTTGTTTGAATTTACTAGCGCTTCTGTTAGAATCCTGTATTTCATTTTCTATTTCACAGATTTTTATGCTCTCTCTCTCTATCAATAGAACCATTAAAACTAGTTTTTATTCATCTCTCTTCTATTTCGTTCGAGCATAGACGAACCCTCGCTCTGTTTATATGTTGGCAGCATCCATCAGGGGCGCACTTGCACGCATCTCTCTCTTGTACCTAGTTGGATGCCATGGTTCGAAAACAAGAAAAGTTGTTGGGTACAGAGTTGTTTGCAGATTAACATCAAATAATTTGGTGGATAAGTTTACAAACTCATAGTAACACTCAAACAAATTGAACCAATGCGTAATACAAAACAAAAAGTATTTGAGAATGAAACACTCTTCGTTGAAGTGTTGCTACTATTAATGGCTAAACATGTTTTGGTACCCTGAACTCTGTACCGTGAATACCCTGACGCCATCTACTGCTATTATTATCGGGCTCATTAGAAGGAATGAACATCTTAAGCAAGTCAGCCAACAACTCGAGAAATCCCCTATTATCCGCCGCCCACTCGTGCTCCAGGTGTATATTAATACCACACCCCAAACATTCACAAACCAATCCTACGCACATGTTAAGACAGTCGGGACACGGACGTAAGCGCTCTCTCTTATCATTAGGAATCGCGCTTTTTCTCTTATCAACAAGAGCGACATGGTGCTGGTGATCATGATGCTTGTAAGAGCCCCCTAACTTGACTTGCGGATACCTCCCTCGAATGCAATCAGGATGACATTCAAAGTCACAATCCGGGCAGGAGTAGAACCAATGTTTTCAATCTCGTATTCCTTCGCATATGTCACAATAGTACTCATGGAGGTCATTTTTAACACTAGCATAAGTGAGTCTGAGAGGATGATTGTCGTATTTGTACCTGACTATAAGAGGTAATTTAACACAAGGAATACACAGACGGAAGTCGCATCTCTTACTGATACATCTGAAGCAGAAATTCTTATCACGAGTACCACAACTGCTGCAGGACACGAGCTGTCTGCTGAACTGGAGGGTGTGAACATGAGCATCACAAAGGATCGTCTTACGCTCATAAAGACTGCTGCAATAAAGGTCCAGGTAGAAGTCGCAATCTCCACAACTGTACGAGAAACCTTGGCTCAAGGACTCGCACATGTGACACTTAAACACGCCACCAACAAAAGATGCCTTTGGAAGGAGTGTGAGCTCGTGTTCGTGAAGTGGGAGAAGCCTCATTCGGGGTAATTTAGCACAATTTATGTGGAGAGAGAAATTACATGGCTTTTCTATTGCTTGTTCTGTGCATGACCTATAAGACTCACCCCTCATGATGGGTAGCATGCAACCGTTGCAAGTAATTCCTTCATCTTGGTCGTCTTGTCTTGCCACCTCTTGGCCATCAATGAGGGTTAACTTGTGTTGATGACTGAAGTGCTCGACCTGCAGGGCTTCATGATCATCAGCGGTGGTCTCATTGGCTGGGGGACATCTGGATGTGGATGGTTCATCATCATCATCATCATCGACGAGGATGTTCATGATTTTCCTCTTTTCTTAAGCATTTACAGTGGGCAGCATAACCACGACATTCATGATCATGACAACAATACATAGCACGGTTTTCCTCCATGTTTTCTGCGCAAATGTCACAGAAATCTTGGTATCTGGGGTACATGTCTTGGAACCACCAGGTAAGCTTGAGGCGGTGTTGGTGGCGTGGTATTTTGACTTGGAGCGGTAACCAAGAGCATGTGCGATGGACAATGAGCTGGCAGATTTTACAGATGTAGGAGTTGTATTGAATATTGTCATCCCCTTGGCCACAGACATCGCAAGTGAATTTAATGGGCCTCCTCATAATGGTGAAGATGTGCTCATGACCGTCGTTTTGCCACTCGAAAGCACATTTGATGTCTATCCAGAAGTTGCATTCGGAACAACAGTAAGCAAGTAACCATTCTTGTGGATATAACTGGCTACACACACCACATTTGGAGCCCCGGTGCCTTGGCCGATCTAGGTTTCTGAGAATAAGAGGGTGTTTGGGGTGGAGCGGGTGGTGGATCGCACGGGGTAACTCCGCACATGACTGATGTATATTGACGTCACACATGTCGCAAGTGTAGTGAGGCCCAAGCACTGGTTCTAGGCACCCCTTACAGAACCGCGGTGGACCATCATTCTCCGTCTCTTCCTTGAAAGTCCATGAATGCTTGTGAATTATCGGATCCATCTATTTATCCGATGCATGCAGTACCACTTAATTTAGTAGATATTACCAACTAATATGATAACAACTAAAAACTTATAAACATGATGCAAATTTTCACCAATAAATTAATCATAAATAAAATAGGTTATTAAAATATTAAAAAATAAGAAACATACTATTCAAGAATATAAGAGGAAAGTAAGTGATCATTTATCAATTTACCAGTGGTAGAAATGTGTTGTGCTTGACATCGGTGGGTAATCTAACATTTAAATTACTAAAGTTATTGTTTCACTCAAAAAAAAAAAAAAAAGAATACAAGAGCAAGATCATTTTAACGAAAAATTATATTTTAACATTAAAAAATTAATACTGATAATATTTACTTTATCCTTTATTTTGTTTTTATTTATAAAGTTTTCAAGTTCCCATTCGTTTTCATGAAGAAATATTATTTAAAAGTTGAATTACGAAGAAAAAGTTGTACACAAACCTCGACCGCCGGACTCGTACGCCTGCCGTGCGTGCTTTGACGTCCGATTGGAATCTGGGCTTTGCTCCCAAACTCGAGGTGAGTCCAATGGTGGCGGTCTCGAGCCTCGGCCGAGACGAGGAGGCTAGGTGTTCTGGCCTTGTGAGGAGAGCGGAAACTGGTGGTGCCCTTGATTTGGGCGATGGTGACCGGAAAAGTTGTGCACCGTGTGTGCACAGTATGCACAGTGAGGGCGGAAGAGAGAGTGCGTGAGGGAGGACACAGAGAGAGGAAGTCTTGGGTTGAGGGAGAGAAAGCAGAGGTGGATTTCGTTGGTGGGTGAGTGCTTTCCTCAAAGGGAAAACCTTTATTTAAAGAAAATAAAACCCACAAAAGACAACACCAAAGTCAGATATTTCTTTTTCTAAACAGTAACCCACGGATAGTTTTCACTTGTACGATCACAAGCCCGTGTTAAAATTTATCGGTTATTATCAAACTTTAAACAGTGTAGTTTTTCCGTTACAAATTTGAGTTGGGTCTAATTTGTGCCCCCGTATTTGTATTGAGAAGCAATTTTCAAATAAAATACTGAGAAACAAGAACTTCCATTAATTTAGTGGACGGGGTAAAATACTTTCTTGTTTCTGTACATCTACTAAATTCATCTAATTTTTCATAGACAGTTTTTGAGAAGCACTCACCGCATATGAATAATGTAAGATGTGACATTATTGTATGCGCATCATTGGGGCCCTAGATTTACTCAGAGAAGCATGTTAAAAAGTAAATAGTAATGCTAGAAAAACTAAATTTATAGACAAAATTTGCAAAATTAAAGGACATGAAAGTTGATGATTTGTTTATTACTTAAGTGTTGATAAATGTGTTCATTCATATTAGCAACACGTTATTTAGTTTACAAATTTAGTTTCTAAATTTAATATTCCTAGCATGACCCGTAAGTAAATAGCTAGATGTGCTTAAAGTAGAAGGCAAGGCAAACAAAAGGCAAAGGTGTGATTCAAAAAAAAAAAAAAAAAGCAAAAGGCATGCTCGTTTTTTTTTTTTTTTTTGGTTTAAATGTCAAAATGATATATGTGTTATAGTTATCTTGCCAATTTAGTCTCCATGTTTTCAATTTGGCTAATTTAGTCATTGTGTTTGTTTCTTTTAGACAATTAAGGACATTTCATTAAAAAAATTTTAAAAAAATTCATAAGAAAAATTATATGAGATATAATTACGCTTTATCTTTACATAAAAATGCAAATCAATGAGAAATAACACATATAAGAGATAAAACTTTCGATCTGAAAAAATGATAAAGGCTATGACATAAAAAAGAAAAGGGTAAATGTTAGAGAGGAGGTCGGAGAGTTGAGAAGAAAATAGATTTTATTTTAATTTTTTATTTTATGATCTTGTGTGTAGACCTGACATTCGTGTCATGTTTTTCGTGTTCGTGTCGTTTTCGTGTCATACCCGATATCTTAACGGGTCGTGTCGTATAACACCCGTTAAAATAAACGGGTAAAATGACCCGACCCAAAATCGACCCGATAATATTAACAGGTAATATGATCCGACCCATTACCCGTTAAGGAAAATATATTTTAAACCAATAAATAATCAAATGAAAAACATAATACTAAATAAGTATATACATTCCATATTATCACATCCAAAACATAAAAACGCAATTTTGTTTTAAGTATATTTTCGCTTACCTAAAGTCTTTAATAGTTTTTTAATTAATGTAGAAGTGTAAAAAAATATAGAAAACAAATATATAAACACTCATAATGACAAGCTTTATAACTTTCATGAAGAGCTTAACTTCGAAATTCACCACTATAATCATATAAATCATAGATCAAAATTTAACCGTTGATTGTTGTTTACATTTATACTTCATTGTTCTCATCAAATTTCGTTTTTTTAGATTTTCTTTTTTGAAAACATGATCTATTAGAGGGTGCAGGTAGATGAACGGTTTGGATCGTTGATATTATATTTAGAGTTTTACGGTTAGTGAAAATATTGCTTGATGTTTATAAAGTTTCTACAAATTATATGACATTGACTCATATTTCAGTTAACCGTAAATATCGAAACGTGATATCATCTTCTTACATCCGCCAGATGATCATGTTTTCAAAAAATAAAATTTTAAAAATGAAATTCAGTAAGAAGAATAAAGCGTAAATGACAATCAACGGTTAAATAAATTTAAGGTTTTACTAATACAAAATTATCTATTACTAGCGGTCCAAAAACTTTTTTCAACGATCAAACTGTCAAACTTATTTGTACACATTCCAAGATTCCATACGTAAAAAATCGTAAAAAACAAACATTCAGAGATTACGTAACGGAACAAAAGTTTTCGACGGTTATAACGAAAAATCACAATTTAACGGTTATTTAGCTCCGATTTTGATGATTTTTTACAGATACACTCATCGACCCTATAAGAATGTAATGAATAAATTTGATCTTTAATTTAAAGTATTTACAATTGTGGATACCACAAAAACTTATTTTATACTTAATAGAAGTATAATATTAACTCTAAGTATTTGTTTAATCTACCGTTTTGACGCAATATGCATTCTACGAAACTTTTTTCAACGATCCAACCGTCAAACTTATTTGTACACATTCCAAGATCGGATACGTAAAAAATAGTAAAAAACAAACATTCAGAGATTACGTAATGGAACAAAAGTTTTCGACGGTTATAAACGAAAAATCACAATTTAACGGTTATTTTATCTCCGATTTTGATGATTTTTTTATAGATACACTCCTCGACCTATAAGAATGTAATGAATAAATTTGATCTTTCATTTAAAGTAGTTACACTAGTGGATACCACAAAAACTTATTTTATACTTAATAGAAGTATAATATTAACTCTAAGTGTTTGTTTAATCTACTGTTTTGACGCAATATGCATTCTACAAAACTTTTTTCAACGATCCAACCGTCAAACTTATTTGTAAACATTCCGAGATCGTATACGTAAAAAATCATAAAAAACAAACATTCAGAGATTACGTAACAGAACAAAAGTTTTCGACGGTTATAAACGAAAAATCACAATTTAATGGTTATTTGAGCTCCGATTTTGATGATTTTTTACAAATACACTCCTCGACCCTATAAGAATGTAATGAATAAATTTGATCTTTAATTTAAAGTATTTACACTAGTGGATACCACAAAAACTTATTTTATATTTAATAGAAGTATAATATTAACTCTTAAGTGTTTGTTTAATCTACCGTTTTGACGCAATATGCATTCTACGAAACGTTTTTCAACGATCCAACGGTCAAACTTATTTGTACACATTCCGAGATCGCATACGTAAAAAATCGTAAAAAACAAACATTCAGAGATTACGTAATGGAACAAAAGTTTTCGACGGTTATAAACGAAAAATCATAATTTATCGGTTATTTTATCTCTGATTTTGATGATTTTTTACAGATAGACTCCTCGACCTATAAGAATGTAATGAATAAATTTGATCTTTAATTTAAAGTATTTACACTAGTGGATACCACAAAAACTTATTTTATACTTAATAGAAGTATAATATTAACTCTAAGTGTTTGTTTAATCTAATGTTTTGATGCAATATGCATTCTACAAAACTTTTTTCAATAATCCAACCATCAAACTTATTTGTACACATTATGAGATCGCATACGTAAAAAATCATAAAAAACAAACATTCAGAGATTACGTAACGGAACAAAAGTTTTCGACGGTTATAAACGAAAAATCACAATTTAACGGTTATTTGAGTTCCGATTTTGATGATTTTTTTACAGATACACTCATCGACCATATAAGAATGTAATGAATAAATTTGATCTTTAATTTAAAGTATTTACACTAGTGGATACCACAAAAACTTATTTTATACTTAATAAAAGTATAATATTAACTCCAAGTGTTTGTTTAATCTACCGTTTTGACGCAATATGCATTCTACGAAACATTTTTCAACAATCCAACTGTCAAACTTATTTGTACACATTCCGAGATTGCAAACTTAAAAAATCGTAAAAAACAAACATTCAGAGATTACGTAACGGAACAAAAGTTTTCGACGGTTATAAACGAAAAATCACAATTTAACGGTTACTTTAGCTTCGATTTTGATGATTTTGTACATATACACTCCTCGACCCTATAAGAATGTAATGAATAAATTTGATCTTTAATTTAAAGCATTTACATTTTTTTTTTATATATGAGTGATTGTATATATATTTTTTTACATTTTTTTACATTTCTACAATAATAATTATTAATTTTATTAATTTTGCCCTCAAATAAAAAACATTATTCATGAGGGTTTGAAGGATTTTAAAAATCTAAACGATAATATAAGTGTAACAATTATCTATTCGTAGAGGAATAATGATAAATCACGAGTGTTTATATATTCTTTCACATTTTTCATACTTGTATGTATGTCTTCTTAGTTCTTGCATATACAAATACTATACTAGTATATTTTAATTTTGGACAAGAATTTGTTATGTAAAATTTATCCTAGTAATGATAATAAGGAACTCTCATAATAAAAATAAATAATGACTAAAACTTTTTTTTTATTTTTTTATAATTTATATAGAACAATAATACAAAACTATATATTTAATATATAATATATTGTATATATTAATATGACTATTGTATTTTATAATAAATCTTTTAGTAATTAAACTTTAAAATTATTAAAATAATTTTTTTCTTAACGGGTTACCCACGTGTTACCCGCGTGTATACTTGTTAAGAACCCGTTATTAACGGGTCACCCGATATTGACCCAATAAGTTATCGTGTTGACCCGAAACCCGTTATTTTCATGTCGTTTTCATGTCATGTCACCGTGTCGTGTCAAAAATTGCCAGGTCTACTTGTGTGTCATGACCCTTACGTTAAGAATTTAAGAATCTTTGATGACTAGGCCATGTTTATTTCTTTATCGTTGTACATTAAATTTGATAGCTTGCATTGCACGAAAATTAAAAGAATCTAATAATTTGTTAACCTTTAATAATTCTGGTTTAGGTCATTGAATTTTCTTTTTCGTGCGACAAATATTTAACTTCATTTATAAGATTATTTTGCAAAGATCATACTATATGGTATTTGAGCAATATTAGAAAATATAAAATAATACAAGAATTTTAATGATAATAATCATAGTAAAAATTACAATATAAATTGTATACAAAATTAATGTAAACAACAAAGAAAGTAAGAAAAACTAACAAACTTGAAGATTGAAGACTTCAATCTAGGGGTGGGCAAATGGGTCTTGGATCCGCGGGTCAGGGCAAGTACATTCGGTTTGTGACACACCCCGACCGGAGGCGAGGCATGTTGGCCATCACCCGAAGGTGACGTATCCAAAAGGTAAATGATGTATAAAATATGGATAAATTTAAATCAAAACTAGAATTTATTTAAGCTAATCAAGAGAGTGTGCAGTAGTGGAAAGAACCCATAAAACATTAGTCAGAGCATAGATGACAGTATTACATAAGTAGAGTAGACAAATTTAGTTAAAGTACTTATTACACAACCAGAAATAAGCTCCTACATTTATTTAGGGAGATGTCAGAATCGCCAAGGTCCCTCGTGCACCACAGAGGATTCAACTAACGAAATCCTGGAGGGGCGAAAAAACAGAAGGTGTGAGTGGGCAAAAACAAAGGTTTATAAAACACATTTATTTTTCCAAACATACTAACCCCTCGCCGTAAAACAAATATAGTTTCCAGAAAATCATACTACATATAAGTATGAAATCAAGGTAATTCAACAATAATTCAACAAATACACAAAACCATAGAGTCTCGGCTGTGGCATAAGAAAATAAAGTGCTCATCAATCTATGCTAACACAGGAGTTCATGCAGAGAATTTTGGCATGAACAGGACTACGTGTAATCATAATATACGCTCTGTTACTACAATCATGTGACGACTGGCGCTAGGTGCATCATATATGAGTCCTAGTTGCCTATTGCAACCTAGGACAGGACTGGCACCTACAATGGATCCAAAGTGAGCTTGCGGTGCGATGTGAACATAACGCGAAGCCCGGCCCTGGCCCGGGGTAAGTAATACATCAATGCAAGCATGCATGATAAGCAGGTAAAATGTATGTGAACATACCATGACAAATTATAAATCTTAACAATATAATAGCACTTTCAAAAATGAAATGAAGCATGGCATGATAGGCATAATATTAATCCAAAAGCATTTGTGGAAACCATAAAACTTGCTGAGCTTTTTGAATTGGAGCGTTTCTTGCTTGCAATTTTGAATTATTTCAAATTATGAATGACTGTTTTTTTCTTATTTTTTTACAACATTGAGGAGAGTGGGTTTTGCTTAAGCTTTGGAGAGCTTAGAGCAATTCCACCATTGCAAAGGCCCCCCCTCAGGCTATTCACTATTTAATCCACCCAGTGAACAGTAACTGTCTTTTGCATCTTCATCCCTACACTGAATAGCCCTAGCAATAGGCAATAAAATATTAGTATTTTTTTATTTATAAAATAATACAAAATAATTTAATTTGTAATTTCGGATAAAATATTTAATCATTCTCGTTGCGCCACGTGTCATTATCCGAAAACTGCATGCTCTGCTGGTTAATCGTTCTCGTTGCGATACGTGCCATTATACAAAATAAGATTTTTTATTTTTTTATTTAGTTGATAGTTGATAGCTCTAGATGTGTTATTACATAATAATTAGCTCTACTGGTTAATCCAATTAGTTGAGGTAAGGAATATATTTTGGCTGATAAAACTATATGCTCTCATGGATTTCTCCCAAAGATTGGATTTTCAGTTTTTGGCATGTTAAAAATTTAGTTTTTTTTTATCATTTCTTGAAGGGTAAATTATATTTTCATACCTCAGGTTTGAGGTCTATTTCAATTCCATACAACAACTTTAAAACATTTCACTTTCATACCTCAAGTACTATTTTATTTCAATATAATACATCCGTTAGATTTTCCATCCATTGATCTGTTAAATGCTGACGTGGCTGCCACATATATGCCACGTGGCTGCCAAATGTCTGCCATGTGGCAAATAAAATAATTTTTAAATTTTTTTTAAGAAACCTGAATTTTCTCAAAAAAAAAAAAAAACAAATTTGAAACCGACATCTGCAAGAAGAAGAAGAAGAGGGAGGGAGGAAGAAAGAAAAAGAAAAAAAAAATAGAAACCCATTGCAAGAAGAAGAAGAAAAACAAATTTGAAACCGACATCTGCAAGAAGAAGAAGAAGAGGGAGGGAGGAAGAAAGAAAAAGAAAAAAAAAATAGAAACCCATTGCAAGAGGAAGAAGAAGAGGAAGAGGAAGAAGAAGAAGAAGAAGAAGAAGAAGAAGAAGAAGGAAAAAAATCAAAAAAAAAAAAAAAAAAAAAATAGAAACCTAGATCTGCAAGAAGAAGAAGACGCTGGGCGCCGGGGGGGAAGGGTCGCTGGGCGCGCGCGGGGGGGGGGGAGGGCTTTTTTTTTTCTTTCTTTTCTTCCTCCCTCTTCTTCTTCTTCTTCTTCTTCTTCTTCTTTGTCGCTGGGGTTGGGGGGGGGGGGGTTTGGGACAAATTTTTTTTTTCTTTTCTTCCTCCCTCTTCTTCTTCTTCTTCTTTTTCTTCTTCTTCTTTTTCTTCTTTTTCCTCTTCTTTTTCTTCTTTGTCGCTAGGGTTGAGGGGGGCCACATCAGCATTTAACGGATTAATGGATGGAAAATCTAACGGATGTATTATATTGAAATAAAATAGTACTTGAGGTATGAAAGTGAAATGTTTTAAAGTTGTTGTATGAGGTTGTAATAAACCTCAAAACCTGAGGGGCTACTGTGTAATTTACCCTTTCTTGAAAGGATATGAAATTGGAAATCCAAAATATCAATTTTTTGTTGAAATTATTTGACTTGTGGGTTCAAAAATTTAAATGCAAGAGGTCCTGTTGGTCCATTTTTGACCTTTATATATATATATATATATATATATATATATATATATATATGTTAGGTATGAATTTATGAATGTATGAAAACAGTGGATGCTAAATTTAGGAGGATATTGCTCAAATGAAGATATTTTTGTATGGATATTTAGGATTAGTGTGATTTCTGCTTCTTGAATTGGGGCAAATAGCACTTTGATATTGCTCTTGAATTGGGGTAATTTTAGGAAACATGTGAAATTATAGAAGTTTCTATGTTGAATTCACTTTATTTCACTTTGAGTTGTTGTCAAGGGACTGGTTTTAGGAACTTTATGGTGCATGAGAAAGTTCTTCGGGTTATTCAAACATTCGGTGGTTAACTTTCCATTTGGAGATTCTAGAAAATAAGTCGTAGTCATGAATTTTCAGTTTCATTTAAAATGGTGTACAACGACATCCATAATTCTGTGTTAAGTTTTTTGTTTTTGGGTTAGGCACTTATATGGTAATGCCTCTGTTCTCTACCTCATCCTCTAATCTTTTTCTTTTTCTTCTCTTTGTGCAACTTCCAAGTATGGTGGAATCAGTGGAGCTTCCCACTCGCCTAGGCATCTTTCCTTTCTGAAACAAGGTCCTTCTACCTTGCGCCATCTTCGAATTCATTGCACTTCACCCTGCAAGTACCTTTGAGCCTTAAAATTTGTCTATTGATTGATCGTTTTTTCTATTCGAATTCTGAGAAAACTTTGTATTTACTTTAACCAGTAGTTGTTTTAGCTCAGCACAAACTTTATAGCTCTGCAATTACTCTGCTTGCTTGGAAATTATGTTCCTTTTTATGCTCTTTGTTGCCCAAACTGTGTCGTTTACCTTTTGCTGCATATTTTGTTCTTCAATTTTGCTAGAGTTAATTTCAAATGCCAACTTTCCTTTTTCCCTTTTTTAGGTAATTGATCATTATGCAGTTTGTAAGTTGGAAAAAGGTTAAAATCTCTGGCTTCCTTTACTAATGTAAGCTTGCATGAAAGAGAGAAACAATAACCAAAAATTTATCTGAACCCCCATTTGGTTTTGTTTGATTGATTGTCTATTTAGCGTGTTTTTTAGTTTTGCTTGGTGTGTTCAAATTCATTTGGGTTTATATGTGATTTCCAGTCAATTATTTTTTTATTAGTTACAGATCATATTTACCATGGAAGTTTGAATCTTTGTGGATGTTTCAGTGTAGTTCTTGGGTACACACATATTTATCCAATAAATAAGTTCATGACATTGTTTTCAGGGGATGGACAAGTCCCAGGCAGCAATCTCTTTGTTGATCATCGCCGGGAAAATATCGAGGTCATTTTGAGTTCAGATTCAACCAGCATGTGGTAAGCATTTCTTTTCTGATTACTTTCATTTGTTTATTTGTGAATCAATAACTTTTTTAGGAATAATGAATGTCATAATTGCTGATAAATTGATACTTCGTTCGGAGCTTGAATTGTAGATCTGTGCAAGATATCCATATATGGATCAATGCTATGGACTCTTCTCAACCTAAGGACCTCAAATTTCAGTGTGTCTTCCATCATTTATCCTACCTCACTATGTATGGAGCTATTACATTTGCAATCATATTAATTCCTTGAAAACAATATTTATATTTCTCTGTAAACTACTAATTTTGGAAAATATGAAAAGTAGTCTCAATCTTGCCCGGGGGTGTTGCAAGCCGATTCAATGCTACGAGGCACTTCGTTTAGGGCTATTTGAGGGAGAGAGGTGTTGGGTGTCTGAGACAAGGGGTTTCAAGGATTAGATTTTGGTGGGATTTTCAAGGATTAGGTTTTGGTGGGATTTGAATGATTAGGTTTGGGTTTTTGTTTGTGCGATTGGCAGAGAGATGGGGGGGGTCCAAGATAGGATTAGGAGATTTGGTTTAAGGTTTGCAAAGTCAGAGATAGGGGGTGTCCAAGAGAGACGCGGGAGGATTTAGGCGAGGGATTTGGTATAGGGTTTGTTTTCTGTGATTTGCACAGACACAGATAGGAGGATTTTCTGCAAGGGTTGAAGGGAACGGGTAAGGGAGGTATGGGTATGGGTTTGTTGTGATGGGTTTTAGTAATTTTCAATATTCTTCAACTCTTTTTAATTTGCAAAATCAAATTACCTATTGAATTTATAACGTGCAATCAGTTTCTTTTTAGTTGAGTTCAAATAATGTTGATTGCGCTGTTATAAAGCTCTTTTTTATAGTTAGGTTGAAAATCATAACGATAGATTCTTTATTTATTTGGTCCAATCTGTAACAGATGAGATTATTTTGTTTGATGTTTCAATAAAAAATTGATCTTTTTTGTGTGTGAAATTATAAAGGAATTGCAAGTCAAGTATATCTTAGATTCTTGGTTCCATACTCACCTTCCCACAACTATTATATTATCTTTTGACTGGATGGATTTTTATAATTTCCTGGATCTACAGTTACAATGCTTTTATAATTTCGTACATCTATCCTTATTGTTCGTTCATGATTATGTTGAATGTTTTTCAGGTTAAATGTGTCTTATTCATGTAGTTAAGCCTAGTGCATTCAAGCATCGCGTGGACATATTACTAGTTTTTGTCTAATTTGAGTTAGTGAATACAATACACGCTGAAAGCATGACTTGTTCTCTTAGAGATTCCAGAAACTCAATTACTTTCATCATCATCTAACATGCATGGTATCAGAGTTCAGGTTCAATCTGAACTGGGCAACGGTCTCTGTGAAAAGTTTGAGAGAAACCAACAATAAATCTCTCGGATTCGAACCAATTCAGACCAAAATGGTTGGATCTGGAGGTGGTGAGCTACAAGCTCCCATCTTTGATAACACCGAGTTTGAATTACATATACTGATTAAAGCAATTTTAGAAAACGACCGTATTGCTTTGCATGCCTGCGTTCTGTTGATATTATCATCACATGGATCTATAAGATTATAGTGGCTACGACATCAAACACTGATTACTTCTTATGAACATGTGAACAGATGTCTGTATCCCGCTTCTTGCGGTTGATAATTGAGGATACTCAGCATAGGAAACCTATGTGAGTTCAAAATTGCGATTTTATTTTTACTTTACAGTATTAAATCTCTGTAATCGTGTGATGTCATTTGCCTTCAAGCATGATGAGAAGGAGAATTCCCGGACCCCGAAGCTTTTCGTTAGTGTTTGTTGGAGAAGTAAACCAAATTTCAGTTACTACGTTACAGTCATGAATAAGGATTAATAATATATAGAAGTTCCCGGAGTTCTGATGATTGAAATTACTTGAGTCTATCATGATTTCTCTAGAGTTTCATTGACAAAGTTGTTCTTAATTAGCTAAATAAATTATGATGTATTGAGCTATAAAAGCCATGTACTATTATCAGTTTTGTGTGTGAAGAAATCAGAAAGTTTTTTTCGAGTTAAAAGCCTCTCCCTTCTCCACTACACCAAAAGTTTCAGTCAAGATTTTCTATCCCTCTTCTTCCTACAGTGTTCGTATAATCACTGATCATATATGACTGTTAGATGGTGAACGTATTATGTAAACACAAGTATCATAGCCAAGTCCTCAATCAAATAGTAAATATGAAGTTTATGAAAACTTCAGGGAAAGGTGCCAATATTGTGTATACAAGATATCGATATTTATGCAACCAGAAGAATGAAAAGTTTCATTCCAAACGGTACATAGCTGATAGCAACATTTCACCTTAATATTCACCTAGCTTGTTCTTAGAACACTATTGCACATTAACTTAAGAGGATGATTGTACTGTAAAATCAACTTAAGAGGATCCTGTCATATTTGTGCCTGATGGTGGGAGGTAACTGAATACATGAAGTACATACATGAGCGCTGCATTACGTTGAAGCGGAGGGCGTGAACATGAGCTTCATGTGTATAAAGGTTTACGGCAGTTTTGACAAGAGAGTAATTTCTCTTATCAAAAGGGATTATGCTCTCTTCTCAACAAGCGTGACAAGGTGTTTTGAGTGGGTAGGATGCTTGTAAGTACCCCCTAAATTCACTTGGGGATATCTCCCTAGAACACAATGAGCATGACAATGGAAATCACAATCTGAGTAGGAGTACAGCCAATGAATCTGAAGACGTTTTCATACGCAGATTTCACAATAA
This sequence comes from Malus sylvestris, assembly GCF_916048215.2. Taxonomy (NCBI): domain Eukaryota; kingdom Viridiplantae; phylum Streptophyta; class Magnoliopsida; order Rosales; family Rosaceae; genus Malus; species Malus sylvestris. Next base: position 6,379,233 of record NC_062273.1, read on the forward strand.
TATTCACCTAGCTCGTTGTTATCACTATAATAGGTGAGCTTACCAGGATGAGCATTGTATCTGTGCCAAGCAGTAAGAAGTACAATGTCTATCTATTTGTCTCGTTTTGGATTGCATTGTATATGTCGTTAGGTTGATGAATTTTGTATGTAGTTCGTTTTGTTTTACTCCATGATAGCTTATCCTGGTAGCATGTCTTTTTAAGACGCAACTTTTGTTCTTGATAATCACGTTTGAGTTTGAGATAACTTTTTACACTATCGTTTTTACTCTCTATTGGTGCTTGAATAAAACATCTTTTCCAAAAAAAAAAAAAAAACACTGAGGGAGATGAGGTGCGAGAGAGAGAGAGAGAGATCAGACCTTCTAAATGCAAAATGCGGGTTTAGGCCTTAGTTATTTTACAATGATCCTCCTTTTTTTTTTTTCTCTTTCTCCCCCGCTGTTTTAAGTGGGCTTTGGTTACAAATAAGTAATGCTTTTACAGTCAATGACAAAACAATGCAGAAAAAAAAACAAGAGTTAACAGGGTGTGGATGAGCAGTATGCTTGTAACTGCTACCTAACTTGACTTGCGGATACCTCCCCAGTCCCCAGAAAGCAATGAGGATGGCAATCAAAGTCTCAAACTTCGTAGGAGTTAGTAGGATCTCGTCCTCCGATCCTTCACATGTTTCACAATAATACTCACGTAGTTCGTTTTCAACTTCGTGATAGGTGAGCGTACGGAGAGGATCATTGTGGTATTTGTACCTTGCAATAGGAGGTAGTTTAACACATGCAACACACAAATGGAACTGACACTTGATACAACTGAAGCGTGCGTTGGTAAGAGAAATACCACAGCCCCTGCAATCTTCTTTGTTCGGCTGAAGGTTGACGAAGAGCGGATGCCTATGCATCATGCGTATTCGAAACCAAAATGAATTGGAGGTCAAGGTATAAGTCACATTTGTTACGATAAGCCTTGACTCAAGCTCCGGCACATATGACACTTAAACACTGTCAAATGAAGGAGCCGCCGAGAGGAGTGTGAGGTGGCGTCGGTGAAGCGGGGGGAGCATTGTTAGAGGTAAATGAGCACAGATTTGGTGGAGATTGAAACGGTATGTATTGTTCTTGTTCGGCGCAACAACTATAAATGGCACCGGTGCTCACCATTGTTCTTGTTCTGCACAACAACTATAAATGGCACCGGTGCTCATGGTGTGACACCAAATTTGGACTCGTCTAATTATCATGGTGCATTCATCATATTTAAATTAAAGATGGTTCATATTTTCATTTAAGTTCATGATTAGTCTTGCATTAAGTTTTTGCTTAGTAACCTCTTCATGGAAGGTAGAAGGTTGTTCCATGCCTAGCTATTTAAAACCATTACTCATGTATGGAAATACAATTATTCAGAAATTAAGATTTACTTTTGAACTTGGTTTAGTGAAGAGTGTTTTTCTTCTTATCCATAAACTCTTATCTCTTTGGTGGATTCCTTAGAGTGGCGAGTTGTTTATCGTTGAGTTTTCACTTGTAGTTTCTCTTTGATCTCCGTTATCCGGTGTCAAATTGGTAATCAAAGCTCTATTCAATCATGGTTGGGAGGCATGGGCGTCGCGGAGGCTGACAAGCTCACCAGTACTCACCACATCGTGAGAGAGATCTGTGTGACATTGAGATGGACGACCTAAGGAGACAAGTGCAGTAGCTCCAGCACCGTCTTGAGCGCTATGAACCTCTAGAACATGATGATCCCCGTCATAAAACAGAGAATGATAAATTCAATGAGAATTTTTTGTAGGTGACAAATTTCTAAATCTTAATCTTCCTCCAAAGTTTGATCTTTGTCAAGTGGTTCTTGTGAAATTTGTTGTGGTATATGTCGACATAATTTTGTCTATGATGATGGTGATGACGAGCATGCAATTGATGTGGTTGTTCCATGCCTAACTATTTAAAACCATTATTCATGTATGGAAATACAATTATTTAGAAATTAAGATTTACTTTTAAACTTGGTTTAGTGAAGAGTATTTTTCTTCCTATCCATAAACTTTTGTCTTTTTTTCTTTTTTTTGGGTGGGGGGGGGGGAACCTCGATGGTACGAGGGTAATTTTATTGATAATGAAAAAATAAGTTATACCTAGTCAGGGGGGACATAAACCTTATCCCTTAAACAAACAGAGATCACAAAAAGGAATATTCTAAAAAAAGGGGGGGACATAAACCATACCCTTCTAGAAACAAAAAACGAGAATGATACAAAGAAAAGAGGGGGGACATGAAATCTAACCCCTCTAGAAACAAAACATAAAGGTCTAAACCTGCAAAACAAGTCAAACAACACCAGGAGAAAAAACAAAAGATAAAGAGTTTATGGATAGGAAGAAAAAGTGTTCACTTGTGATTTCTTTTTTATCTCCGTTATCCAGTGTCATGGCGATGGGTCGCATGCAACCCTCACAAGTAATTGTACCATCAAGATCTCTAACCACTGCATCACTGAGGATGAAGAAATGTTGATCATGACTAAAATGCTTGATCTGCTGCACTGCCAGTTCTGTCTGGTAATCTTCCATGTTCGGCTGCTCTTGACCAAGCATAAGATCGTCATTGTCATATCATCAAAGGTGTCGGTTATTTCGTCGAAGGTGCAAAGTGTCAGCAACATACCACACCGACAATAATAAACAGCGCGGCTTCTATCTTTGCTCATTTGCTTGTATAGCAGATTTTACAAAACTGGTGTTGGATAATATGCTAATCTAACTATTAATAAAACTTTCTTTGTCATCTAAAAAAAATGTGAAAAGACTATTTAGTCTTCTATCACAAAAAAAAAAAAATAATAATGGGCAGTAATGTAAATTCCAATACGCTAATCTAAACTACATATTAATAGAATCATGTCTTCCTACTCACACGTTCTCTTTCTCCCTCTCTCTTTTCTATTTTAAAAACAAAAATAAAAAATGTTAACGCAAGTGTGTAGGCATATACTAGTAAATAATAAACACAACTCAGTAAATTACCAAATAATAAATAAATGAAAATAATATTAAGCAGATAAACTGAAGATTGAGGCTTACATACATCAATGTCCTTGAAACAGAAATTTCCCCCTACTATGTGCTTATAGTTCTGTAGGCGTCTCAGCTTCACCAAGATTCAACGATCTAAACTAGGATTCCATCACTGAAAAACTTAGTTTCTGACGAATTTTTTTGTGGTTCTCTTAGTATGCTTGTATAGATGAAAGAATGATTTTCGATGATAGAATAAGATGCACATGCATGCATTTATATTTGCATAAACCTGTTCACAAAAGGTACCAAATGAGCGTGAGGCCGTGTTATGCGGCGTAGTAACGGAAAGATTTTTCATTGTGATCGGTACACGAGGTGGTACACTACATGTTACTATATAAATGGTGGGATATGTGTGTTAAAAGTTAATAATTTAAAAAATAAAATTTTCCACCACTTATATAAAAACACCTTGTACGGTCAAAATGAAACATTTCTGGTAGTAACGAATGAGCACATCCTTTGTCAATCAAGAGGTGGGAGACGATACATGGATACGAGACAGAATCCCATGTTCCGCCGCAGATATGATGCACGTGACGGCGATCCTCAAGAATGAGGCGCCAATTCAAAGGCACATTTGATGTCCCTGAGATCGCAATCGGAACAAGTGTAGGCTAACCGGCAAGGCTGGGGGCAGGAATCGCAAGTGTAAACTGTGAAAGGATCTTTGTAACATTGGAATTTGAGGGGGTGTTTGGGTTGGACCGGGTGGCTGATCTCACGGGGTAGCTCAGCACATGATTTGTGGAGATTGTAGGGGAAAAAGGGGTCGACACATTGGTTACATGTGTAGCAAAGTCCATCCACTGTCTCCTCGCACCCGTCGCAAATGATGAATCGACCATCTTTTCTCTGCTCTTCTCTGTACGTCAATGAATTGTATTAGTCATCAGATAATCTTCGCCAGGCCTTTAACTTAATTATGTGAAAAATGAAGAGATATTCTATAATAATATATATTCTGGTGTGTGTGGAATTCAATTTGTATATATGTGGGAGGCTTTAACGGGATGTTTTTGTGCAACTTAGTATCAACTTTTAGTTTAGCAAAGATATTCTTTAATAAGTTTCATCTCGTAGCCAGCCATTGAAAAAGGCTGCTAACTAAGATACGAGTGGGAGACGGAAGCAAATACAAGATTAGCATAAACAATGGTGGAATCAGAAATTTTTAATAGGGTTGGTTACCAAATTTTTTTGGTGATGCCTGACGAAATTGGCCGTAGAATTTCTCTCTACACTAACTACATTTGAGTTTAGTACAATTAGGTTTAAGGATCAGTTTGATTGACAAACATTCAACATAAGAAGAACTACGTTTAGGAATGTTTTCTTTGCTAAAAGGCTACTTGTGTAATAGCACATGGTAGTATTATATGTAGCTACACCAATAATCATGACTGAATATCCTCAATCACTTAAGCTTCAGTTTGTTACAATAATAACATTCTAACAAAAACCACTTTCGATATATTATACTAGTTAGTACGTAGTTTTTGTATTTACCATAGGATAAGTGGGGAAAATGAGTTAAACAATATTATGCGTTGGATATTGCCAGTTACGCAGTGAATAGTATGATGTTGACCACTTTTCTGAGTTTGCTTCACAATATTTCTTATAACCTGAGCTGGTCATTTTTTTATGTTATCACTAAAAGATCAAATATGCAAAAATTCACTCAAATATGAAAGTGTCTACGACTTTATAGATAGACGCACAAAGTGTTATTGATAGATAATGAAATCTTCACAATAATAATCAAGGGGTTAAATAATTTCTGATTAGGGCGAATTTTTCCAAGAGTGATCTATAAATAAGAACCTAAAATGAATGGCTATGGTCATGAGACTATCAAACACTTGAGTGAAGAAAGTTTAGGTTTTGCTATAAAACCAATTGACAATATGAGAAGTAAGCCAACTACTTATAAGCACATGCAAGGTCTCTAATTTCCATGATGTGGGATTCACTTTCACCACGCCCCATTTTGTGTGGCATATTTTCAAGTTTAGTACGTGCACAACACAAATGAGATGACATGGAGCACGTGTGGCCATTCGGCTTCACACATGTGGGATAACCTACTCTGATACCATAAAAATTTGAGGTCTACCAAAAAACAAATTGATAATATAAAGAGTAACTCAACTACTTATAAGTATATATAAGGATTCTTATTTTTCAGATGTGAGAAATACTCTCAACATTGAGTGCTCCTATATAATAAGTTTATTGCTATTTTTTTCCTACCCTATGCGACACATGATAGCACATAAACTCATTGCATTTCTTTTTTACTTAAGAGAAAAGAGAACAACAATATTGCAGTGCCTATTGGCCTTGCCTTGTAAAGTAATTGACAACAGAAGTAAAATTGTAGAGCATTGTCATCACTTTAAGTTTTAAGAAAATGATAACTATATAGTTTTTTTTTTCTCTTTCTCTACAAACACATTTGTTTAATTTATCTGTAAAATATATTTGATTTATTCAATTTGACGGTTTGAAATACAGAGCAATATGTAAGAACAAAAAAAAAAGTATAGTTATAATTACCCCATATTTTATGGTTGTCAAGAAGTTGGTTAAAATAGAGTAGATTCTCTCCTATCCAAATCTTCTCCCCTCCTTTCTTACTTTGTCTATCTTTAAAAAAGTAACACAAAATATTAAAGTAGCGTAATTGTGATCATTCAAATAAAAAGAGACTCTCGATAGAAATCTTATTCCGGTCAAAATGTTATATTATTACTTGATAGTTGTTCTTCTCCTGAGCAGTTCTCTAGGGATCCTATGGATCCCGCAATCTTGTCCGTTCATTTTATATCGTGCGGTCAGTTTTCGTTAGATACTATTTATATTTGAATTTTAAAATTTAAATTTTAAATAATTTCTAACCGCACGATATACGATAAACGGACATGATTGCGGGATTCCTAGGATACCTAGGAAACTGATCAGGAGAGGATCCTGGTTCATTCCTATAAACAAAGCGACCACAGTATTTGCTTTGTTTTGTACTAATTAGTCCTTGAAAAGTGTGAACAACTTGCAAAGAAAATATTCGTACATAATCATACCATACTCTTCCTTTAACAGGAAAGAAAACCAGTTCAGTGATACTTTTTGTGTAAATTACTGTATGGAGAGGTGGTTTCGTTTGGCAATTGCAGATTGATCAAGCATTTTGTCCCCTCAAAAGAACAAAACAATTATACCAAACACCGCAAGAGCAAAAAGAGTAACACGCTGTTGTAACAAGAAACCAACCCACTTTAAGATTCCCCAATGAGGAAGCAACGCTTCTGGGATTAATCATAACTGACTGCTCAACTGCTGTTAACTTGCTATAACTTCAGGTTATTGGCCTCCAAAAGGACAGTCACCTGCCACACCAGAAAATGCTCACCATTTTTTGGCATAAATAATCAAATCATTATTCTATGCTTTAGGTGAAAGAGGGCAGCTGGCTCATGCAAGACGGGGAGATTTTTCCAAAACTTGAAGTTGGTCATTTGCTGATGAGTGATTCTGATAGTTTTTTATGGCTTTTGTAAGTGGGCTGGCTTGTTGGGAGTATGCTATAGAATTGATATTGACACTATAAAAAAAAAAAGGTCATACAGTTTGTATACTTTTTTTTTTAATGTTACATAGTATGGAGTACTTTAAGTGTTTTAATCATTAGATCTTGGTTTTTGTATTTTTAAATAAATACCTAACAGTTAAAACACTTGGAATACTCGTTACTCTAGAGCACCCAAGAAAGTCCCTAGTTTGCAAGAGTGTATTTCTCAATTATGCTATCGAGTTGATATTAACGCTTTAAAAGATGAGTGTAGAATGATTTTTGGGAAGTGTTGATAACAACTTAGTTATTAATAATGGGTTTGAGAGAAAAACTTCGGTAGGGCAGATGCTCCTCCTCTGACTCCTCTCGCTTTCACAAACACTATAAACTCTTTTTATTTGATGACGTCATAAGCTCGAATACGTGATTCCTTATTAAAGGAGAATAAAACGAGTTAATAATCACATGATGTTCCAATCTAGTAATACATTGTCATGTGTTGAAAAAACTACACATGTTATTGTTTTATTAGAACAGGACGTCACAACAGCAAAAATCGTTATATATAAGGCTCTCGTACCGAAGATTCTCTTTCATTCAACTGCCAGCCTTCATGTAAGGAAAAAGAAGAATTCATTGAAGTCCAACCAAATTGTAACCAAACTAAAACTAGTTACCAACCTTCGACTCCTTTAGGCCATCAAGTTTTCCCTTTTCCAAACACAGCTCTGATTTCATGTAGTTTCACTGGAAACGGAAAAGAAAACAATTCAGACACCTCACGCACTCACAGGGTTCAGAATTCAGAGTGAGATTCTTGCCAAGATACATGCAAAGCAGGTCTAGGACTCGTTATATAAAAATATAAAATATAAAAAAAAATCAAAAGTACAATTTCTCAGGAAAAGGATCATTTTTTCAAAGAATTCTAGAGATCTTGTGAGCGTGACCGTTTATCGTACATCGTGTGATCAGTTTTCGTTAGGTACTATTTATATTTAATTTTAAATTTTGAAATAATTACAACCGCACGATGTACGATGAACGGTTACGATCACGGAATTTTTAAAATCCTTTTCCAATTTCTCACATGCAAAACACCCAACAAATGTCACGTCTTATTATTTTCCATAAAAAAAACCAACAGGATCCTCTTCGGAATCTTTTGGTGAGAATCTTGAGAATCCATGAATCGTGTATGTTTATCGTATATCGTGTGATCAATTTTTATCAAGTAATATTTTTAAATAAAAATATTTAAAATAATTTCTGACCGCATGATGTACGATGAACGGACACGATTCACGTATGCTTGATATCCTCACAAAGAGAATCCAGCGAGAATCTAGGCTCCAAAAAAAATGTCACCTTCAAGCTTCTATTTACAAAAAGAAACAAAAAAAAATTAAGAAAATGCTCTAATCTACCACTATTACAGTTTAAAGTGAATGAATGACCAATATTGCATTCACTTTGAACTGTACTAGCAGCCGCTTAACTAGTATTCCGTTTACAGTAATAGTTGTAATTTGGAGAATTTCTGAAAATGTTACTTTTTTTCTGAAAAACTAAAAGTCAATAGGTGCTAGTTGGGCGGTGGATTGAGACCTATCGTTTAGGCGGTTAGGTGGGGCCTAACAGATTTAAGTAAATTTATTATATATCGTATAAATAAGTGTATATTTATACTTCAAAACACATAATTGTATTAGATTAGATACATAAATTGCAAAATAGAATGACATATAGATTATAAAATGTTAGAACATAACGCAAAATTAAAGTTATTTATTTTTGTCTAAGTGAGACTCGCAAGACTAAACGAGCGCCTAGGTGGTTTGAACAAGCTAAGCGGGCGCCTAGACAGTCTAGGCGGGCGCTTAGGCAGATTTAGACATCATTTTTTAATTTTCAAATGTTTAGGAATTAATCGAGGTCGTGACTAGCCGTCTAGCACCTAGACGTGGTCTAGGTAACGCAAAGTGGAAATTTTTAAAACAGTGCTTCCTTCTACTCCTACAGGGACGTTGGAATTTCAATAAATATCAAGTTTGAAATGGAACAACTCAAGGCTGAGTAGATGGTGACTTGTACAAGAGCAAGAGACAGATCTTCCCATCTTTTAACATTGGTTTTCTCGTTAGAACAATAAGATATGAGCCTTGGTAGCAGGAAACTAACGGGGCACTCAAGGCGAATTACTAGATTTTGACCACTGCTGAACACCAAGAGACAGTTTGTACCCTACTTTAAGGCAGGACTAGAAACATGTTCCTTTGTTTTGCCTTATTATGTGCGAAAATTCTACAATGTAACTGGTATAAGGGATGTACACCGATGCACTCGAAGACTAAATTTTAACAAATTTAATTTACCCATTCAAATATTTGTGCATCTCAAACACCAATGTGTTAGAGAGAAACTTTCATAGGCTTGTTTTGTATGATTCATCATTAACACGTTCCTGTGCAATCTCTTCATATGACATTTTGTTATTGAACTGTAATACCTACAAGTTGTTCTCTAACAGTACAGGTTGATACACACTCCAAGGTAATTATTGTCCTAGCAAACATGTCATGTTAGCATGACGAGCAAAGGCGTAAATGAGGGTGTGCCATATGTGCAACAACATAGGGCCCCAAAATCTTATTTGACCCCACAAAATATTATGCCACAAGTGATTATCCCAGATGTTATGAAGTTTTTATTGACATGGTTGTTGAAAATTGAACTGTTTTTTTGTGAAGAAAAATTGTAAGGAGACTCTTTTAAAGTAGGACTTTTTATAAATTCCTTGTTACTTTACATTTTAACGTCAATTCTTGTACCAACATTACAAAATATTATACAAAAAATATAAAGTACGAAAAGTCTAAATATAGTCCTACTTTTGAAAAAGTCTTTTAGCATTTCTTTTAAGTTAATCGATGATGCTTTATATTTGTTCCTTTATTTTTTTTTTATGTTATTTGTAAATTAGTAATTTTTGTTTGCTAAGGAGGGCCTCGTTTTAATATTTTCGCACATGACCCCTATTATCTCAACCAAACAGTGATTTGAGTGTAAAATCATGTCCTTACAAATCAAGACTCCATAACATAAAACAACACTAAAAAGAAACTCTCATAAGAAGAGACTATAAACTCGCACAATAAACACATAACGAGTTGTTGTAGTTTATTCAGACTCACAAAAATTTTGTAACTTGAAATAACCCCAATGGCAATTCATATCCAAAGCTGGAGCCAGAAAACCACTTGAGGAAACATATCTTATTTTCACGATAAAAACATCGTTTGACACCATAAATGTTAATATAGTCATTCTTACATGTGAATAATGACTAACACATACCAATAATAACTCATTAAAGTTACAAAAAGAAAAGTTTTTGCATGTATGTGTGTTGACTCTAAAAATTATGAAGCCTACATGACGCGTATGCCGAACAACTATGAGCTAACTACGTCTTTCTTTTGAATGCGGACATGACACACCCTGACCGGAATTGAGGCATGTTGGGCGACACCCAAAGGTGACGTAACCAAAAGAAAGTGATATATAAAAATATGGATAAATTTAAGGGAACTTTAACGAAAAGCACCCGGTACTGTTCACTTTAACGAAAAACCACATTTTCACACTAAAAAGTCAATCCTGGTACTATTCACTTTACCCTTTATTTTGTCCTTATCATTAAAACTCAAAGTTTTCAAGCCCTTTTCATTAGTTTTCCTTAAATTTAAACCAAAGCTAACATTTATTTAAGTTAATAAAGAGAGCGCGCAATAGTGGGCAGAACCCATAAAACATAAATAGTCAAAGCATACTAACCCCTCGTTGTAAAACATGTATAGTTTCCAGAAAATCATACTACATATAAGTATGAAATCAAATGCAAATCAACAAAAAAAATTCAAAAATCCAGCAATTTTTCCACAATCCGACGAACTAGACGGCAGTGGTGGTGGACGGCAGAGAACAACCGGAGAAGAAGGAGAATATTCTGTTAAACTTAATGGAATATTCTAACGCCGTTAGACTTAATAGAAGATTCCGTCAAATCTGATGGAATATTTCCTGGGAATCTACCAGCGCGTGCAGGCACGTGGGCACGTGGGCACGTGTGTGGTCGCGACCTGGCGGCGGGTGGTGGCGCATGAAGGCGCGTGAGGGCGTGTCTGGTCTCGTGGTGGTGAGTGGTTGTCGTGCACGGGTTCGTGACATTGTGTAGAATGTTTTCGTATATTTAAACCCAAGTATAGTTTCCAAAATATACATACTACTTATAAGAAAATACATACCATAGCCTGCAATATCTCAAGAATTCAATACGTCACAATATTTCGTACGTAAGCACATGACGTTCGTAAACACATAATCTCGCATAGCAACCATATCATATAGAGTGCTCATCGACACATGCTGACACACAAGTTCATTCAAAGATATTCTTACATGAACATGACTGGGTGTAACAAGGATATACGCTCTAGTACTACAATCACGTGAAGACTAGCACTATGTGCAGCACATACGAGTCCTAATTGCCTATAGCAATATAGGACAGGACTGGCACTTACAATGGATCCAAAGTAAGCGTACGGTGAGATGTGCACATACACGTGGAAGATTGGCCCTGGCCCGGTTGGGTACTAACACCGGTGAAGCAAACGATGAGTAATAACATAAATATAGTCATGCCACAGTGATTCGATAATTCTAGTCAACATAATATTATTCGTTATAATTATGGCATCAATAATAATACGCATACTTGTGCATCATGTAGGACATAGCATAACTTCATAATTTCTATCAATGCGCTATATCTTATAAATGTCACACTAATCTAGGGATATTGTAGAAAACTCTTTATGAAATGTATAAATTGAAACTAACAATTATATATATACTATATAAAAGAAAAGACCCACTCACCCTTGTTTTTCGCCCTTCCAGGTTTTAGTGCTGAGCTTTCGTGTCGATGAGGATTCTTGGCAAATCTCGGTATAGGTGGCTACCTTTGATGGTATAATTCTTATCCTGCCTTACTGTACTTTACTTATACTCTGACATCATGTGCGAAATGAGTTCATTTCCATTCACAAGCGCACTCTTAAAATTAGGCACTTTTAGGTTTAAATTTATTCTCATATCCCACTACACTACACTTTATGGCTTCGTCACCTTCCAGGTGTCGGCTAGCACAGCTCGATTCAGAGTCCAAGTGGACATTCCGAGTCAGGGTGTGTCAGGACGTGCCAACTCGCAACCAAGCTTAGTAGGGCGAGTATAATAGATATGGTTCTAGAACCTGAAGACAAGATTGCTCAATTCACTAAAGTTCAGGATCATGCGTACTGGGTTCAACTGCTTCAACTATATTCATGAGAATATAGGTGTGTCGAATTGGTATCAGGTTGTAGGGGAAAAAGTACTCAAAGAATATGAGTTTATTTATGATAAATGTGGTTCAGCCATCGAAATCTTGAACTATGAAATACACCTGAGAGTAACCAACCATAGAACACCTCACTTCGCTTGAAGGGCTAATGAAATAACCTCTTTAATTAGGTGAAAAATTTAAGAACTTTTCACCAACTAAGACTTGAACAGACAACCAACCGACCAAAAGCAATGCTGTTTATTTATCTAAACTGAAGGTGTTGTTGAATCATCTGGTTTTACGACTCTAGTGTTGTTTACTTATCCAGATGTCGTCGGTTGTTAACAAAATTTTGTTTACTTATCCACACTGAAGAGGTGTTGACGAGAAGATTATGATAGTTAGTGGTTTTCTCAAAGGTATGAGAAGGCAATCGCATAGAGTGAGGATTTTCGTGTAAAACATTTTGGGTTGTTTGTTGAGTTGAATGGGCTTTTCATATTGTAAAACCTCTTCTATTTATAGAGATAGACCTTGTAATAAACATGATTATAGACCTCGTAATAAACATGATTACCGAGGTAAAGTTCTAATAGGACTGTGCCTACTCGGTAATTACCCGAATATTTTGTCATTATCCCTTCCTTAGCCGAAACCCAATCTTCATCCAGTCTCGGCTTATTTGATATGATCTAGGATTCTGAACCTAGTCCCTCAATGCACTCGATTCTAATTCTTAGAATACTCTGCATCTCATCAGAACTTATCCTAATCCTTGACAATCTTCACTCACTTAGGAATCAACCAAGGCACTGACACATCCCGACCGAGATCAAGGCATGCTGGCCGTCACGTGAGGGTGACGTAGCCATGTGCACAGTGCGGAAGCGATAAAGATAGCAACTATACAAATAATTAAAAATTAGATTACTAGGGTGCATTACTAAACAAAAAGTGATAGAAGTTAGTTACAACAGTAAACACTCCTAATAAGAGCATAAAGTCTAGGTGCAGTCTAGTAGGACAAATACTAGTTATACAGTACCAGGAATGTCCTACTATTATTTAGATAAGTTAGAACAACTGACAATCCCGAGCCACCAACAGTAAGCTTACTTAGAACCTGGAGGGGTGCAAAACAGAAAACGTGAGTGGGCAAAAACGAATGTTTTACAAAATCATTTCATTTATCAATATACTAACTCCTCGCTGTAAAACATGTATAATTTTCCCAGAATTAAGATATAAGTATATACATATATATATATATATATATATATATATATATAATTATATCAATTCAATTCATGCTTCACATAATCATAATCATATGTATGCCATGTCAAAATATAACAAAGTAACCAATCCAGGTAAGAATGATTTCATAGAAACATGATATGTTAGCCGGAACCCCTGAGGTAGTCTGTACTGCTGAATTCATAGCTCAAAAGTCAATCTGGCAGGAGTCACTACAATGACCTATACGGCAATATATTGCACATAAGTCGAAACCACTAAAGAGGGTATGTACGACAAGATTGGGTGAAATATAATTATGCTCAACTCTATTAGCCGGAACCCCTGAGGTAGTTTGTACGGCTGAATTCATAGCTCAAAAGTCAATCTGGCAGAAGTCACTACAATGACCTATACGGCAATATACTGCACATAAGTCGAAACCACTAAAGAGGGTCTGTATGACAAGATTGGGTGAAATATAATTATGCTCAACTCTATTATCTCATAATAGTTGGTCGATGAATCGCTAGTCACTTACGAGTCAGAACCGTGAATAAGGTCTGTACGACAAGACTATGCACTTAAGTTGGATCCAATATGAGCATATAGTACGGGAGGTGACGTAAATAAACAGGCATGTACCTCATATCTCTGGCTAATTCACAATCACTCTAGGTGCAGCTTTATGAGCTCAACATTACTTAATCACATATCACATATCACATATCACATCATCGATGATTCACACAACCAAACATAACTTATTGAACTCACCTGTGCCTTCACAGCACCACATTTATATATATATGCAACCATGCAATGCATATTCAAAATATAGAAGCATTTGGCATATTATTTCAAAGCATACTTTCCTTAAAAATGCATTTCTGGGAAATATATCAAGTATATAAATATATACTGAAAACAAAAGCCCACTCACTGGTATGTCGAAGGGTCGTAGCCCCCGAGTCGCCTGTGGATACGCTCATCCTAGGGATAAGTCTCACCTATAAGCAAATTAACTATAAAAACGTTGTTTTAAAGTACATAAGCAAAACTAGCTAATAACTTCTCATACATTGCTCAATTTGGGTATATGAATATACCACAGTGATCTACACAACCTCACGAACATTGTGATATTTTTAGAAAAAAAATTCTATGGCTCATGTGCCCTCATGTGCCGGGGAGGGCACGGCCTCACGTGTTGCCTACGCGCATCGTCTTCAACCTCCAGACGCCTGAATAGTGTCGCCGACGCCGGATTCTGGGTAGACCTGCAATTGCCTTTTTCTCACTCGTTTTTGCACCATTTTCATGCAATTTATACCAAAATGAAGCTCTTAACTTGTAGAACATGATTATACTAATTTAAAGCTCTAAAAGTCACGGGATCTCACCGGAGAATTCCAAGAAAATCAGCCAAACTTCGTCCACACGATCCCGACGTCCAAAACCTTCAAACGAAGCATTCTAAGCTTCCTTGGGACCTCACTAAGCTTGCTATGAGCTTGGATTGTCCTAAAACATAACCATTTAAAAGTTCGTGAATAGTGCTTAACTCGGAGCTTGAATTTTTAACGTGATATCGAACGAGTTCTTACCTGAAATGGGTACCTTTAAACTCGTATGATCCTCACGAACACAATGGTACTAATTTTGGCCACGATCCATGAAGTTTCAAGGGTCTTGGGTGCTTGTTCGCCCCATTTCGAATGAGAGAAAGTGAAACCGAGAGAGAGAGCACGGGAGAGTGAGAGAGAGAGACAGGATTTGTGGTCCAGATTTTTGGGTCACCAATCAAAACAACCCATTTTCCTTACTTCCAATTGGTTCCAAAATAATAGGACCTTAACACATTGGTCCTCAACCACACATAGTCCCATAATGCCACAAACGCTCAAGGGCATTTTAGTCTTTTCACATCAACGATAACAAAATAATGTACATTTCCGGGACGGGTTGTGACAGGCACGCTTAACCTTGACCATTTCACAGTTTTACTGCTATAGGACTTAGTCTAATTAGAGATTTCTTGGACTAAAAGCCCACTGGCCTAAGGAATTATTACTGGGCTGAGAATTATAGCTTTTCAACTTGGGTTACTCGTTCTTGGCACAAACCTTTATTTCAGGCTCAAACAATGTGAAACTGTAATTTGTCTGCAATAGAAAATGTGTGAAACCCCACCCCCATTATTAATTTTTAAATTCATTTTGTCCCTGAAAGTTTATAAAAATATGCAATTTGGTCCCCCTATCCTAATTTAATCCAGACCTTTCATCTAGATTTCCTTTCTCCCCCACGCTGCCACGTGGCACCACCTTAACTTATCCCCTATCTCTCTCTTTCCCTAATCTTTGTCTTCTCTCTCTTGTACTCATGCTCCCCTTTTCCCAGCAACACCACACCCACACACACCTACACTGTCACCTAGACGAAGGCATGGCACCTCCACCACCCCAAGGACATTTTTTCTCTCTCTCGTCATAGTGAGGCTATAAAGCCTAGAAAACCCAGGAGAAACCCCCGGCGCACCCGCAACCTTTCAAGCCCAGATTCTGGCCGTTTTTGTCCTCTTCACGGTGATCGGAGGTATGAAACATCTCCCTCTTTTTCCTACTTTCATTTTTGTACTAGTTTGGAAGCCTAGTTCTAGCGCCACTGTCGACAGGAGCATGGGAGGTTCCGGCCTCTTTTCTCGGCTTGTTCGAGACCAGGCCCTTTGGGCCACATAGAAAGTTTGGGCCTTAGGCCCGTTGTAAGCCTTCAGAGGCTTAAGGCCTTCGGGCCGTTTCTTGTCACCACAAGCCCTTGACTTTTAGGCCGGTCCTTAAGCCCATTTCCCTGAAACCTAAACCCAAAATCCCAAGTGTTCAGGCCCTGGGCCAATTGGAAGTCAGGTCTTAGGCTCATTAACCCAACCCATCTAAAACCTAAGCCCAACCCTAAACCTAGCTAAACCCTAAAACCCAAAACCCTAGGGCCCAACCCGGTTTAGACCCAAACCCTAAATCGGTTCAACCCGGTTAACTCGACCCTTTGACTCTGACAGACCCGGACCTATTGAATTTGACTCGATCAATGTTGACCGTTAACAGTTGACTTTGACCGGTCACGTTGCCCGTTGACTTTTCGGGTTGACTTGTTCAGGTTTCATTCATTTATGACATCCTGGACCCGTTTATGATTTCCATTTCTCCAAATTAAATCGTTTGAGTATAGTTTTATTAATTGTACTCTTTATGTGTTTAGGTGTAATTACTAACAGCGATTCCATCATTCCTATTTCGTACAGCTCATCTACAAAGGAGTATTTGTACCCTTTGACTCTGACCGACCTGGACCCATTGACTTTGACCCGATCAATGGTGACCGTTGACGGTTGACTTTGACCGGTCACGTTGCCCGTTGACTTTTCGGGTTGAGTTTTTCGGGTTTCATTCGTTTATGACATCCAGCACCCGTTTCTGATGTCCATTTCTCCAAATTAAATCGTTTGAGTATAGTTTTATTAATTGTACTCTTTATGTGTTTAGGTGCAATTAATAACAGCGATTCCGTCATTCCTATTTCGTACGGCTCATCTACGACAGAGTATCTGTGAGTGGACCTATTCTAAAATGCATGTTTTAATAGTAGAAATGCATACATGAAAAGCATGATTTAATGTTCACGTTTTAGATAACGTTTTATGAGTAAATTGGATTTACCTTATATGATTATCATGCTTACTTAGGATATTTTGGAATACTATATTTTCTATAGAATCCATGGTCTTTGTAGGATATCTTATAGATAACGACATACTATTTAGAACATGTTTTTACACATTTCTTTATAGTATAGATGATGGATGACTTTATACACTGAAGATAGTTTTGAGATATTTATGTACCTATGTTTAGAAAGACTATGTTCAATGTTTTGTGCGTATCTAGTGGTCACTGTTCAGCCTTTGAGTAATGATACTTATATTGGCCTTCTGGTTGGGTGATGTAGGGGCCTTCCGGTCGATTGAAGATTTATATATTAAGCCTTCAGGTCGATTATGATACCACTAGTTAGCACACTATATACGAGATATGTTTTACAGAAAGGTTTTATGGCATGCTAGGGTTTTCGGAAAACCTATCACATATTATACTATTAGTTTTCATAAAACTTTGGGGGTTAGTATGTTTATAACTATTTTTATTATATATATCAACTTGGCCTACACATGTTTGTTTTGTGCCCCCTCAGGATCTAGGCACGAGGAATACGACCCGAGCTACAAGGCATTCCCATACCAGTGACATCGTGCCATCTTCCCTGATTGGCTACTCTTGTAATAACACATCCCACTTGTACTCTATTTTAGAATATGCTCTGAACATGCCAAGCATCATCGTTGTGAATTCATTGTTGGTAGTTAAATATTATTTATATCACTATTTTCACACTATGAATTGTCACATCTTATTATCTTGCTACAAATTAGTTGCATGTTCTCAGCATTTACATTTATAAATGGCTTACGTCACCTTTGGGTGTCGGCCAGCACGTGACCATTCCAATGTTCGTGGGACATCGGGATCGGGGCGTGTCAGATTGATATCAGAGCATACTTAGGACTTCATTATTTCAATTGGTAATCATAATCCTTTTTGTTCCCATAATATGCAGTCTTTTTAAATCTTGTCTGTTTCTTATCTGAATCATGGAACATCTTGGTGGGAATGTGTCTCGATGACCTCATTCTGGTCTTATGGGGGGATTTCAGCAGTTGACCTCTGTCATATGGAATGCTCTTCCTGGTAGTAGTAGATCGAGTCGTACGTACATGGAAATTGCTCGTAGCCATGAAGTTATAGAATTAAGGGTAGTTGGAGCCTGTGAAGAGGTTGAAGATTGGCTGGAGAAAATAGAGGATACTTTAAAGGCCATGAAATGCCCAATGACTGAATGAGCAACTACTTCTGGTTATTTCATCCAGGTGACGCGAGGTCTTGGTGAAGATCAATTAAGAACTCTTGTCCACTTGGTTCTTTGATGACATGAGCTACTTTCTGGAGATTTTTCAATGCACACTTTCTGAGCCCCAACTATCAGTTAAGGATAAGGCAGGAGTTCCTAGAGTTTCGGCAGGGCGATATGAGCATCACGGAGTTTGATAGTACTTTCCGGTGCCTATCGAGACATCATGAGGGAACCTATAGGAATCCGCAGGAAATGAGGATTCAAACTTTGATTGCACTGAACCCAGACTATATCGCGAGATTGTGGCTGCTCAAAGTCTTAGATCCTACGAAGATATAATCGAGATGACTTTGAATATCGAACAGACAAGGTGGGATAGTTATATTCAGGATCAA
The DNA here is from genome assembly GCF_916048215.2 of Malus sylvestris. Lineage (NCBI taxonomy): Eukaryota > Viridiplantae > Streptophyta > Magnoliopsida > Rosales > Rosaceae > Malus > Malus sylvestris. The sequence goes on from NC_062273.1 coordinate 6,397,879, forward strand.
CTTTAGTTTCAGAACCAACCTCGGAGATAAAACCGACCTCGTAATCAGATTAAGGGGTCGTTTTGGCCCTAGACACTCTCATTTATTCAAACGATAGGGCCAGGGTTCGGGATCATTGACTGACGGCTTAGGAAGCGAGTCAACGAAATACTCCTTCAGTCATTTTAATATGGGTGCTGCTAATCCGAGCTTGTGTTACTGATGTGGCAGTTTTGGACACCTAGCGCGTTATTGCGCTACTCCACGTCAGTCAAATAGTTCTACTTCTGGCTCGGGTTACGGTGGTAGTAATCGTCCGAACACCCAAAGCTATGTTGAAGCAGTAATACACAGAGTTATGGAGGTAGTGGTAGCCATAGTACTCAGTTTTCTGCCCGGCATTAACCACAGCAGTCCGGAGTAGCTTCAGGTAGCTGTAATCAAGGGAACAGATCAGGTCGTAACAACTAGAGCCCTAGAACTCGAGGTGGCCGTAACAGTGGTGCAGGATGTCAGGTCCATGAGCGTATCAACACCATGACTCAGCATAAGGCTGAACATGATCCCTGAGTCATTACTGGTACGTTACTCATTTGTAGTTATCTGGCTAGAGTTCTGATTGATTCAGGTGCTACATTTTCATTTGCATCTTCATCATTTGCACGAATTATAAATTCGCAACCTACACCGCTTGGTTTTGATATGCTAGTACAAGTGGCAAATGGAGATCTCTTCTGTGCGTAGTTGGAGTATAGGGATTGCCAAGTGGTAGTTGAAGGGAAACTCATGGAGGTTAATTTAATTCCCTTCAAACTAGCGAAGTTCGATGTTATCTTAGGAATGGATTGGTTATCCAGGCACTATGCTTATGTTGGTTGTAAGGAGACGTTTGGGACGTTCAATAGACCTGGACGACCGTTAGTCACATTTCAGGGTGAGCGACGAATCATTCCTAATAGTATCATTTCTGCTATCCAGGTGACTAAGTTGTTGCATAAGAGATGTGTGGGATTCTTAGCCCACGTATTAACGAGGGATGAACCTTTTTTGCATCCTGAAGATGTGCCGGTGGTGAAAAACTTCAGCGATGTATTTCCTGAGGATTTGCCAAGGTTGCCACCAGCGAAGGAGATCAAATTCACCATCGATTTGCTTCCATGAACAAACCTTATTTCCTTAGCACCGTATCGAATGGCACCAGCAAAGTTGAGAGAATTGAAGATATAACTCCAGGAGTTAGTGGATAAGGGTTACATCCAGCCCAACATGTCTCTCTGAGGTGCTCATGTCTTGTTTGATAAAAAGAATGATGGGTCGATGAGACTTTGCATCGACTATAGACAGTTGAATAGGGTGACGGTGAAGAACCATTATCCTTTGCCTCGGATTGATGACCTATTTAACCAGCTGAAGGGTGCTCAGGTATATTTTAAGATTGATCTTCGATCAGGTTATCATTAGCTACTGATCCGTGAAGAATATGTGTCAAAGATTGCCTTCCGCACTATGTATGGGCACTATGAATTCCGTGTCATGCCTTTTGGATTAATAAATGCACATGCAGCATTCATAAATTTAATAAACAAAGTATTCAAACTGTACCTGGATCGGTTTATGATTATGTTCATTGATGACATCTTAATCTATTCCAAGAGTGTTGCCGAGCATATAACGCATCTGAGGTTGGTGTTGGAAAGGTTAAGAAGCAATTAGTTGTATGCTAAGTTTAGTAAATGTCGGTTTTTGCTGAACTAAATCATTTTTCTTGGACATGTAGTCTCTGCTGAGGGAATTAGTGTGGATCCTCAGAATGTTTTAGTAGTGTCTACTTGGGAGTAACCGAGAAATGTTACTGAAGTGAGAAGTTTTCTAGGTCTGGTTGGCTATTACAGACGTTTTATGCAGGACTTCTCAGCAATTGCCCTGCTTCTCACTAAGTTAACTCGTAAGGGGGTCAAGTTTGAGTAGGATGAGAATTGTGAACAGAGCTTTCAGGAGCTTAAACGACGTCTAACTCAGATTCTCGTCCTTGCCCTTCCAAACGACGGTGGTGAGTTTGAGATTTACACTGATGCATCTCTGTCAGGTTTGGGTTTTGTTTTGATTCAGCATAGGAAAATTATTGCTTATGCTTCCAGGAAACTCAAGAATCACAAGAGAAACTACCCCACTCATGATCTAGAGCTCGGAATGGTGGTTTTTACTCTCAAGATCTGGAGACATTACTTATATGGCGAGAAGTGTCGTATATTCATTGACCACAAGAGCCTGAAACATGTATTCACTTAGAAATAGTTGAATTTAAGGCAAATGAGATGGATGAAGCTCATCAGTGATTATGACTGCACTATTGAATATCATCCCGGACATGCCAATGTAGAGACAGATGCACTTAGCCGGAAATATCACGGACAACTTGCCTCCATTCGAGCTATCCATGTTCCACTATTATTTTCTCTTCTAGAAACCGATGTTACTATGGAACCAGATAAAAAGGGAGCTTGGTTAGCGCACTTCCAGGTTAGACCTGTTTTGGTGGATATAGTTAGAGAAGCTCAAGAACTTAATCAGGAGTGTGCCGACATAAAGAGGCAGGTACATAAGGGAAAGAGAGAAGATTTTAAGATTCAGAGAGACAGAGCCTTAGTGATGGGAAATAAGTTGTATGTGCCTAAGGATAATGAAGCGGTGAAAAAGGAAATCCTTGATGAGGCTCACATTTCAGCGTATGCCATGCATCCGAGAAACACCAAATTGTATCACACTATCTATCTGTTCTATTACTGGGTTGGAATGAAACAAGATGTGGCAGATTATGTGAGGATATGCATTATCTGCTAGCAGGTGAAGGCAGAGAGACAAAGACCTGAATGGCTATTACAGAATCTCCCGATACTAGCATGGAAATGGGAAGACATCACTATGGACTTTGTGTATGGGTTACCGAGGACGCAATCGAGATTTGATGGCATTTAGGTGATTGTGGACCGACTCACTAAGACCATTCACTTCTTGCCTGATCGACAAACCTACTCATTGGAGAAGCTGGCGAAGTTGTTCATTGATAATATTGTCAGACTTCATGGTGTACCAGTCTCTATCGTTTCATACAAAGATCCCAGGTTTACCTCCAGGTTTTGGAGAGCTTTCAATGCTACCATGAATACTCAATTGTTGTTTAGCACTGCTTACCACCCATAGACTGATGGTCAGTCAGAGCGGGCAATTCAGACATTGGAGGACATGTTGAGAGTGTCTGTTCTCCAGTGGAAGGGTAGCTGGGATAATTATTTGTCGTTGGTTAAGTTTGCATACAACAACAACTATCATTCTAGTATCGGCATGGTACCTTTCGAGGCACTTTATGGGAATGCGTGCTGGATGCCGTTATGTTGGACAGAAGTCGACGAACGGGTATTAGTGGGACCAGAAATTGTTAACACCACTAATGCTAACATCCAGTTGATTAAGAGAAACCTAAAGGCAGCACAAGACCGACAGAAAAACATTGTAGACAAACATTCTAGAGACCGTGAGTATAAGGTCGGTGATTTTGTTTTTCTGAAGTTTTCTCCCTAGAATGGTGTAGTTTAGTTCGGTAAACGAGGAAAGTTGAGCTCTCGATACGTTGGTCTTTACCAGGTTACAGAAAGGATTGGTGTAATTGCCTATAGATTTGAGCTACCACCGTAGTTGGCACAAATTCACAACGTTTTTCATGTTTCCATGCTCCGGAAATATGTATCAGATCTCTCATGTCCTCCAACCGAAACCACTGAAAGTGAATCAAGATGCGAGCTATGTCGAATAACCAGTGGCTATCATTAACCGACATGATAAAGTACTAAGGAACAAAGTTATTCCGTTGGTGGGAGTAGTGTGGAGAAACCATGTCGTTAAGGAAGCGGCATGGGAAACAGATGAGTTGATGAGGAGCCAGTATCCATTTTTATTTGGTTCAGTTGTAATTTTAGGGACGAAATTTTTATAAGGGGGTAGATTGTGAAACCCTACCCTCTTTATTAATTTTAATTACATTTTGTCCCTGAAAGTATATAAAAATGTGCATTTTGGTCCTCTATCCTAATTTAATCCGGACCCTCCATCTAGATTTCCCTTCTCCCCCACGCTGCCACGTGGCACCACCTTAACTCATCCCTTATCTATTTTTTTTCCTCGATCTTTCTTTTCTTTCTCTCTTTCACTTTCAGTTCTCTCCCTTTTAACTTTCACTCTCTCTCGCACTCACGCTCATTTTTTCCCGGTGACACCACACCCATACCCACGCGCACCCACACCCACACCCACACCCACACCATCACCCAGACAAAGGCACGACACCTCTACCACCCCGATGACCTTCTTTCTCTCTACCACCTCGTTTCTAGTCGCCATGGGCCCTTGGCCTTTAGGCTGGGCCCTAAGCCCATTTCCCTGAAACCCAAACCCAAAATCCTAAGTGATAAGGCCCTGAGTTGATTGGAAATCGAGCCTTAGGCCCATTCACCCAGCCTACCTAAAACCTAAGCCCAACCCTAAACCTAGCTAAACCTTAAAGCCTAAAACCCTAGTGCCCAACCCAGTTTAGACATAAACCCTAAACCGATTCGACCTAGTTAACCCAATCCGTTGACTCTGACCAACCCGGACCTATTGACTTTGACCCAGTCAATGCTGACCGTTAACCGTTGACTTTTTCAGGTTTCATCCGGAACCCCTTCTAAGCTAATTCTGACGCCGTGGACCCATTTATGACGTCCGTTTCTCCAAATTAAATCATTTAAGTATAGTTTTATTAATTGTACTCTTTATGTTCTTAGGTGCAATTAATAGCAGCGGTTCTGTCATTCCTATTTTGTACGGCTCATCTACTTCGGAGTATCTGTGAGTGGACCCCTTCTAAAATTTATGTTTTAATAGTAGAAATGCATACATGAAAGGCATGATTTAATGATCACGTTTTAGATAACATTTTATGAGTAAATTGGATTTACCTTATATGATTATCATGCTTACTTAGAATATTTTGGAATACCATATTTTCTATAGATCCCATGGTCTTTTAGGATATCTTATGGATGATGATATACTATTTAAAACATGTTTTTACACACTTTTTATAGTATAGATGATGGATGACTTTATACTATGAAGATGTTTTTGAGATATATATGTACCTATGTTTGGAAAGACTATGTTCAATGTTTTGTGCATATCTAGTGGTCACTGTTCTACCTTTGAGCAATGATACTTACATTGGCCTTCGGGTCAGGTGATGTAGGGGCCTTCGGGTCGATTGAAGATTTATATATTAGGCCTTCAGGTCGGGTGATGTAAGGGCCTTTGGGTCGATTATGATATCACTAGTTAACACACTATATACGAGATATGTTTTACGGAAAGGTTTTATGGCATGCTAAGGTTTTCGGAAAACCTATCACATATTATACTATTAGTTTTCATAAAACTTTGGGGGTTAGTATGTTGATAACTATTTTTATTATATATATATATATATATATATCAACTTGGTCCACTCATGTTTGTTTTGTGCCCCATCAGGACCTAGGTACGAGGAATACAACCTGAGCCATGAGGCATTCCCATACCATTGACATCGTGCCATCTTCTCTGTTTGACTACTCTTGTAATAGCACCTACCACTTGTAATCTGTTTTAGAATATGCTCTGAACATGCCATGCATAATCGTTATGAATTCATTGTTGGTAGTTGAATATTATTTATGTCACTATTTTCCTGCTATGAATTGTCACATCTTATTATCTTGCTACAAATTAGGTGCATATTCTTAGCATTTACATTCATAAATGGCTTGCGTCACCTTTGGGTGTCGGCCAGCATGTGACCATCTCGATCTCCTTAAGCCGTCCATAGTAGAATGAAAAATTAAGTTTGATTCCAATCTTATAGGATTCAAACTCCTATAGTAAGTTGTAAAATTTGAGTTCTATGAGAGTAATACTAAATTCATGAGTATAATTATGATATAGTTATTTAAGATTTGAACTCATAACTTTGATTCCTATACAATACACCTTTTTAAGAAAGAGAAGAGAATGACCAGTAGTAGATTCGAAAATATGTGTCCCGCAATTAATAGATATAACTCAGCTCTAATAAGCTCACACTACTATAGCAATTGTGTTATAAAAATTAAAGTCAAAATGCCGAATCCCTGTTTATAGGAATCAAATTCACTCAAATTATTGAGAAAGACCTGACATGTATGTAGCCAAGTATTTTTCATGTGCTAATTATATGAACCAACTATATAAGAAAAAATGAAAGCGTAAGAATTTGATCATAGTGGAATAAATTTAAGGGATAATTTGATTGCGGTCCCTAATCTTTAACATTCTTTGATTAAAACCTTAATAGTATTCAAAGTTTGATCAAGGTCCCTTGACTTTGTACACCTCATTATATTACTATTAATATTTATATTCTTATAGTTTTGCAATTAATTGTTTGATATTTTATGAGATTTATAATCCTATAAATTTAAAATCCTTCATTATAATACTATTAGAAACGGTTATAATAAAAAAAATTCAAACATTTTAATTGAATAAATGGATAAAAACTATGTAAAAATAAGAAATAATAAATGGCAAAAGAATGTATCCATAGTGTTAAAAAAATTGGTATATTTTACAAAAAAATTGGTACATTTCACATATAACAAAGTGGTACATTACTAAAGAAGAATGGGTACATCATAAATAAATTAGGGTACAAATAAAAGATTAAAAATATGAGTACAAATGAATTTTTAAAAATATAGGTGCTAAAAGAAATTAATAAATGGGTACAAAATAAAACTAAAAAGAAAATACTACAAATTTAAAAAAAAATGTTGCAAATTAAAAGTGGGTACAAACTAAAAATATAAATATATGGTACAAAGTTTAGGCATAAAACATAAATATACCATATGTAATTTTTCTATCATTGATTAAATATACAATGTCACGTGATGGTATACACATGGGTACAAACACAAATAAAACTTTAAAAAATATGGGCACAAAAAGAAACTAATATATGGGTACAAATTAAAAATGAAAAGAAAATTGGTACAAATTAAAAAAATATTTGCAAATTAAAAATTGGTACAAACTAAAAATAAAAATATATGATAAAAAATTTAGCCATAAATATAAATATACTAATTGTAACATTTTTAACACTACAGGAATATATTTAAAAATAAAAATATTTTATTATTCAAATAATTAATGATGTTATTAATACCAAGGACCTTGATCAAAAATTGAAAATGAATAGGATTTTAATCAATGAAGTAACAAAAAGAAGGATGTGAACCTAATTTTCCCTAAATTATAAGGAGTCTTTTTGCTCACCATCTTTTAAGTGATGATAATATTTACTACCTTATTCATCATTATTTTATGAGTTTAAATTTTAAAATTTATGTAATAAATATACACAAATTTCAAAATTTAAATTTATCTAATAATAATAAATAATAAATAAGGTGACCGAACATTACCTCCTATCAAGCTAATGCAAAAACAATCGGCCCCATCACCATGCACCGTCTTGCATATGGGCATCCATATCCAAGCAAAACAAAAGGAAAAAGCTTGAAATTCTTAGAGATAGAGAGTGATAGAGATTTATAAACGACAGTTTGTGTATGGTAGTAATTATCAATCGCGCAAAAGGAGTCTCTCGTAAAGCTGATTGATTCAGTGCCCCTCATCACTGAGAGAGAGAGATTAGGTACCTTATGGATCTCTCTCTCTCTCTCTCTCTCTCTCTCTCTCCTCTTTTCTGCATTTTGGCTCCATTATTTTTGTACAGTCACAGAGCCTCCCAGACAAAGTGTACCACTTCTCTATTTCTCTCTCACTCGCACATTTGGCACCAACAAACACTATATATCTCTCTCACACTGAGAGGATCAGAGCTGGCATGGGCCACTGTCAGATGTGTGCTTTTCACTACCCCTCCACATTCAATTCCTTTATCACTCTCTCACTACCACTCCATTAGAGAGAGAAACAAACCAAACCACCCCCCCCCCTCTCTCTCTCTCTCTATCAATTGATGACCCCCAAAAGAAGTATTATGAATGGGCTGTAGAGGACAATCAGGAAAATGGGCTCGAGTTCTATGACCGAGTCAGGGAGCTCCTCCTCCTCTTCGCCGCCCAACTCGTCAGCCGAGTCACTCAACGGCCTGAAATTCGGCCAAACAATCTACTTTGAGGATGTGGGTTTTGGAGCTCAGCACAAATCATCATCCGGTTCTGCTGCTGGGTCTTCCTCCGCCGGGGCTACGCCGCCCAAGAAGCAACGGGGCGGCGGGAATATGGGTCAGCTGGGTCAGCCGCCGCGGTGTCAGGTAGAAGGCTGCCAGGTAGATCTGAGTGATGCCAAAGCTTACTATTCCAGGCACAAAGTCTGTGGCTTGCACTCTAAAACCCCCACAGTCATTGTTGCTGGTCTTGAACAGAGGTTTTGCCAACAGTGTAGCAGGTCAGTCAACTTTTTGAATTTTGCTTGTTGGTTTATTTTCTTTACTTATTTGCAGAGGAACCCCAATTGCACGTTTTACAGTTTCAACCTTCAAGTTCTGTTAAATTTATGATGAGTTACGTACTTGGTGCTTGGTGGGGTTCTTTGTAAGTAAGCAGCAATTGTTTCCAATTTCTTAATTTCTATATGTGAGTGAGTATATTGTGTGTGTAGCTTGTTCTTGGGTATTGTTCTTCAGTGTGTTGGTTGCTTTGGACCTTGATGGAGCCTTTTGGATTTACTTGTTTCCTTATTTGGATGCCTAGTTCATTATTGTTTCTGTTTAATTTATATGTAAAATTGGTCTTGGTTGTCGTTTTTGGGTGCTGGGTATTTGTTGTTTTGAATTTGGATGTTCACTTTTTGTTGTTTCTGGCTAGGATTCTGGAGTTAGCTGTGAATTTGGCAGTATAGTTTCTTGTTTTTTTTGTTTTGTGCATAATTGTATGATGGTTAATACTTGCCCTCTGGGAATTTGTTCATGTTAATGGATTTTGTTCTGTTTTGTTGGTGCAAGGCTTTTTGGTTACTTTTGTTGTGGAATAGTTAGGGGCTTTTTGCGTTTTACTTGTAGTTGGGGTGCATATTTGGGGATGAGGATGACATATCAGTTCTATACAACGTGTTGTGCTCGTAGGCGTTCCTTAAAACTTGAACTATTTAGTAACTGTTGGGTCTATTTCGTTGTTTGTGGAGGAACAGTTCCTATAATGAATTAGAAGCCAGACTTTAAACTGCAAGTCTTATAAATTTGTAGCAGCGTGCCAAAAGGACACTTTTGAAGGTTTTTGTCTTGGCTTTTACATCGGCACAACTCTGTCCACTACATAGATGTCGTTCAGCCTCGTAGTGCAAGTAGTAATTAATGGAAATAAGTTCATTGCATATCCTCAAATTTCTTTTTTTGGGGGTTCTCAATCAACCAAATAAGAACCAATCAACTTGTCGTACGGTATCCGTAAAGGTCTCTAAAGCTGTCCTTTTGATTTCTGCAGATGTTCATAAGTTTGATAAAAGAAAACACTCACTGCATCGTACAATTTCCATTTAGTTACTACCCTAAAACTTGCCAAACTAAACATCTATTTTCGAAAACCAGACTTTAAAATTGGCTCAAAAGTCCTAGACTAAGAGTCTCCTATTGTTTGTAGGTGAACGTAATATTACTCCCCTCCTCTATATTTGATATTTTGTGGAAGTTCATGTGCTTTTGCCTTTTGGATCATATTATTATGGTGTAACTTTCAACAGTTCGTTGATTTGAGAAACTAGGATAAAACCAAGGATCTAAAATTGCAAAAACGAATTAAATTTTTAATGATGCGTTCCGAAATGTTGCATTTAAATGCTTTACTTGCAAGGACCGTATGCTAAAAGTTACAATGGAGTCTATTTTTCATGGAGCTGTACAGTTCAACACATTACTCATCCCATATACCACAAATTGTGACTCATGAGTCGCTTGCAGCAATAGCGATTTGACTAGCAACTAGGGTTGAAACAACTGATCAATGCTGTTTATTTGATGTTACACTTCTTAAAGTTATAGAAGTCCTTGTGATTGATTTGATAACCACGGTAACCCTGCCATTCTTTTAAATGTGCTGTTCAAGTATCTGATTGAAATTTAGCATTAAATGTGATATTTTTTTGGGGATTCACGATCTATGATTGGATCCATGTGATGGTAGGTCCGCTGTTAAAAACAAATCATTACGTGCCTATTGAAGGAGAGCATGAAACATTTCCTTCACCTATGCTGCTATACGGTAACCATGCCCCTTTTTTGCTGAGGGCATTTCCTCTAACTAGATTTGTATTAGACATTCAGTGGTAGCATACAGTGAAACTAAACAAGCAATTACCCTAGTTAATGTCTACTTTTACTTTTATTAGTTTACAAATTTCATCAAGTCTAGTTCAGTCCCTACGTCAATGATAAATAATATTCTTACCTTGCATTTCTCAGGTTTCATTTGCTTCCTGAATTTGACCAAGGAAAACGTAGTTGTCGTAGACGTTTGGCTGGGCATAATGAGCGTCGTAGAAAGCCACAACCAGGATCCATATTGTCTGCGCGTTTTGGCCGACTTTCTTCATCTCTCTACGGTTAGACATCATCATATCATTAGTTGAACTCTTTTTTTTCTTGGTTGAATCATAAGTTGCACTCTGTTCCTGTCAAATGTGTGTATTTTCAGTTCCTCTAACCCTACTCATAAACTGCTACAAAATCTTTTACTTGAAATGATAGAAAACAGCAACAAAGTTGGAAGCTATCTGATGGACTTCACTGCATACCCAAGGGTTTCTGGGAGGGATGCATGGACAACAACAAGAACGTCAGAGCGAGCACCTGTTGTTCAAAATGCCAATGACGCAGGGAAGTTTCTCCAACAGCCGTGGCAGAGCAACTCTGGGATTACTACATCCGGCTTTTACATGCAAGGTTCAGCAGGCGGGACTAGTTATCCTGGTCCTGGAATTCCTCCGGGAGAATGCATCACAGTAGCCACTGACTCAAGCCGTGCTCTCTCTCTTCTGTCAAATCAACCATGGGGCTCTCGAAACCGAGTATCGGGTGTCGGGATGAATTCCTTGATGAACACCCAAGGGATACCTGTGGCTCAACCAACCCCTCATGCTGCGACCTCCAATCACTTTCCGACGACTTTGTGGGGTTTCAAAGGAAATGAAAATGGTAGCAGCTCGCACGAAATGCTTCCGGACCTGGGTCTTGGTCAAATCTCGCAGCCGCTTAGCAGTCAATACTCTGGTGTGCTGGAGCTGTCTCAACAGGGTAGGAGGCAGCAACACATGGAACTCGGACACACCAGGGGCTATGACTCCACCAGTCAGCAGATGAACTGGTCACTTTAAAAACTATGGATTCTGTTTGCAGGTTTTATGTCTTGAATGGTAGAACCCTGAACGGACTATGCTGTTTGTTAAAAGACTAATTAAGAAGAATATTATCATAATCTAGGTTAGCCTTCAAGGCTTGAACTTCCTACCTAGCAATAAAGCTAATGTTTGGATTTTGGATATCCTTGTGATTATTAGTGGTTTGTGTTTTTATTTTTATTTATTTTTTGACAGGCTGAAGTGGACCAACAAATTTTCAAAGGGAGAAGTGATTTTCACGCTCTCATTTTCTCATTGTGCATTTCTTTTTTCTTCAAATTCTTTGATTCTGTTGATTCACATCTCAATAATTTACGTGCCTCGATTTGATTAGTTAGTATCACCGTTTGGCATTGTCATGTGGTACTAGAGGGAATGAGGAGTGCGGAAGCCACTCGCTACAATTTATGCTCGAAAGATTTGTTGTTAGCCCTAGGGCTTTGGGAAAAAGAAAGACTGAGGAGGGATGTGCTGCTTGTCTTTTGGTAGGAAAGTGAAGGGAAATTCTGAGCCGGCCGTACAAATGTATGATCAACTACAATCAAATGAAATTATGAGCTCGTTTAGAAATGCATTTAAAATGACTAAAAACGCTTTTGGTGATTTTGGGTTCTAAAATCACTTTTAAGTACTTTTTGGAAGAAGCACCAAATATCTGCTTCTTGCAGGAAGTACTTACAACGCTTTCTAGGATCCACTTGGATTTGTACAAGGGATTAGTCTCGTACATATAAATTCTTTCGTTACAGTAGAACAGTCTGGGAAATAATCTAAATGTAAATGAAATGCAAAGAGCAGCTTAAGTAGAGGAATCCACATATCCCACGTACGGCATTGATCACCTAAGTTGATCGACGGAGAGAAAGTGATCGATCTAGACAGGAATTAGGCTCTCCACATAATTTACTCCGATACCAAACAAGTTCATTTCTCCATGATTGAGAATCTTTCTCTGCGTCTCACTTCTAGGGTCATACACGAACAAGTTTTCCGGCGGCACAACATCATTTGTTTCTTCTTCGTGTGTTTGTTTTCTTGTGAGTAAAATATGTTGATCCTTCCATACACCTACAAACAAGCGTCCTGCTGCAAATGCTTTGGATCTGCTTATCAATTGTCGAACCCAAGCTGGCTTGGTCGTCGCAGTGGTAGTGCTACTACTCATCACCCAAAGCACTTGGTCGTAATATTCATCATCTAATGAAGACGTAGTTGTTAGAATTGCAACTGAATTATTCCATGAGAATAATGGTGCCAGGTGCTTGAAATCCTGCAATTCTCCTGGCAGATGCATCACATGGAAAACCTCGTCGTGTAAGTTGAACGAAAGAATAGCGAGCTCGTACCCCGTCTGCAGTACCAAACAATACAAGACTCCATTCAAGGTAATCGCCCAACTAGTGAAACATCTTTTAAATGATGGAAACTCCAATTTGTTTTCGACTTCTCTCCATGAATTTGTACTCTGGAGGAACACTTGGGCTTCGAAAGTAACTATTTCTCCATCATCACCATTACGTGTCGGGAGAACTCTCACCACTTTGTATTGATTTATTTCTCGTACGAAATCAAAACCTAGAAGAGGATCATTTTTACCATCCCATATACGTTGAGGACACCGTCTGTGAGAGAAAAGAACAGGTTCCGGAAGATACCTAAATTGTTTTGTTGCTGGATTCCATACTACTATTGAATCAACATAGTCCTCCTCGACCCCCTCCTCCTCCTCCTCGTCCCCCTCATCCCCCTCGTCCCCCTCCTCATCCTCGTCGTCGTCGTCGTCGTCGTCGTCCTCCTCCTCCTCCTCCTCCTGCGTCTCATTACAAATTCGCACAATACCGCAAACCAAACCATTACTGGATCCCACTATGTTAAAGCTTGCATAGTTCGGGAGAAACGGTAAATCCAAACTCAAAAGTGGAGTTTCTTCGTCACAAAGCAATGCGACTCCAAGTGATTTCGGTTTATATTTTTCAGTGCTAACTCCCGAAACAAGGAGAACAAAAGGATTGATAGCAGAGCGATGAAGGTGTCTAGCAATGAAATAAGAACTTTTGGTAAGCGCATACCACTCTTTTGAGACACATGAAAATCTAATCAAAGACTTTGCAGGTAGTTTTGAGAGAATTTCTACTAGGACATCTTGGTGTAAACACTTGATCAAGGATAGTTTTCCTTGGTTAACCTCACCGTTGATGATAACCGACTCATCACGCTCCTGCATTTTGCCTCCAAACATGCAACAAGCAGCTAGCAATACCGATCGAGAAGAGCCTTTTGGTCCAAAACCCTAGCAGTACCAGTATTATTTATTTAGGATTTCGTCTACTAGAAACTAAATAGAACCCGTACTGGATTCAGTCAACAAATACATTGCGGAGTAGGAGTTTGAATAGTAAAAGGGAAAGGAAATTGACAAATACTTATGCTAATGGGAAAAGGAGGAGGGTTTGAACTTGAAAGGTAGTGGGTTGAAGATGAAAACCCTAACCACCGGAGGAATCCACCACTTGTAAGAAAATTTTCTTTTTACTCAAGTGATTTTATTAAGTTTGGACAGCTTAAACTGAATTTGATGAAGTGTGCCGCCAATTGGATACCATGAGCCTACATGCAGTTTGTGATAAACTGATGATCATTGTTATATTTGGCTAGCCAATCCAAACTTACAAACATAACCGTTCAATCCAAGCAGATTTCCCCGATATAAATCTAGCTAGTTTGAATTGTCTCACAAAAAAATACAAGTTGTTGACGAACTTTACTAGCTGAACATACCAATTTTCAAGCTTGACTTGTTTCTTATTGATCTAAACATAAGCTTGGCTTGTTTCTGTCACAAGTCGAGCTTCGATGAGCCGAACTTGGTGCAAGCTCATTATGTTTGTACATTCTCCCTAATAGAAGTAGGACCCACCAACACATGTAGATCTCATCTCTATTAGAGAGTACAAATGTGATGTGAAAAATATGGTAAGAACATCATTTTTGAGAAAAAAATCTTGAGATGTTGGTTATAAGGTTGTATTTGTTGGGTGTATTCCCAAAACAAAATATTATTTAAGCTTTCAGGATCTAAATGGTCGTTTCATATTATGACATGTAAGTCATTAAATATTGAAATTTTACGCGTCTTAACAAATGTAAAATGTCAATGAAACTACTCGATAAATTATGGAATTGGATGGGTGTGATGAGTAAATACTAACTGGGTGTTGAACTCGTTGATCAAAATATTACAAACATAACGATACTGGGAAGAGGGATTGGAACTCGGGACCTCGAGTAAAACGGAAAATGCTCTTAACCAACTCTTACAAACGAAAGAATAATTTTAAATAATAGTATGGGCAATAAAATACTCTAACAGTTACATTGTTGAACTTCGGCTCTTGTATTTGGGGCTATACATATCCACACACTGACTTGGGAGCTAATTCAAATAATGATCTCAGAGGTCTAGAGTATAGGGATTTCCCTAACCTAGTAGTTATGTGGGTTTAGCTGCTCCAACATTCAATTCAATTTCTTCGTTACCAACTTCTGTGCCTTCACTCGGGTTTCTGACTCAGAAAGTTGCACGTCAGATCTTAGGAACTTCCGGATCAATTGGATGAAGAATAAGGAAAGATATCTCCATTGCAAGCAAAGTGCATCCATCTCAAAAGAAGACCTGCATTACCGCTTGGAATTATCTTGTCAAACAAGGAAGACGTTCTGGGGGTCCATGCATAAGGGAACTTAGTTCAGTGGTCGTCTTCCTCAGTTCCAGGGCAGTACGACAATAGTGCCTCCGTTGATTCATACTGAAATAAAGAGCACGGTTCATAAAATGGCCATCAGAAATGAATTAATAGCGATTCACAGTTGCAAACAAGTTATTTCAGCATAAATTTTATTTTGGAATGCAAATGATAAATACGCTCACCTGGCATCCACAAAAGAGGCAGTACCTATGTTCATCTCTCAGTTTCATCAATATCTCATGTAAATCCTGCAGCACAGAGCAAGGATAACTAATAAGTCAACTTTCCCGAGCAATATCAAGCAACATAATCACAGCATGTCAAGAAAAGGAGCGGAAACATTGCACCCAACAAGTCTTAAAAGACTTGACTCAGAATGAACCGTTTTCAACCCATATGCAATTACATAACAAGCCTACAAGGCCTGGAAACAGACCTAATGCCTGCTACACAAACGACGAGAATCTAGCAAGCAAACTTTAAAAAAAAGAAATCTGGATGCTATCAGCCAAGATTTCCCCAATTTATCTCTTGGTGGTTAAATTTTTAAGAGATGAAACCCTCACATCTAGTTACTACGTATAATGTTCTTTTAACATGTCCTCAAAGTTTACCCTAAACACCAAAACATGAGACTCCACTTGAACATTAAGCTAGATAATAAAAATTTGATTCCTAAGGTAAACCAATGCCACACTCAGCAAGACATGATTTAAATTCAACATTCAACATTATATAACAGCCACAAGAGTGCAAACAAGAAAAGGACAATATTAACTTTCTTTATCATGTTATCTCATGAAACTCAAAGATGACTGGACTTGTTCTCAGAATTTCTAATTCATGAGAGATGGAACTAACTACAACGTAACCGAATAACGTGACACAGTCTTTCATAAATACCAACAGAGTCTCCAAAAGACATGAACTCTACGTAACCATGAAAGCCTCCTCATACTAAAAACTGATACAGAACAACTGGAGAAGCAAAGCAAATAGTATCAGGCTTAAACAAACTTATTTCTTGGATGATAATAGAAGTACACTGTCAGATAAGACTTTGACATCAATTTGGAGGTATTATTACACTTTATCTGCACACACAATCTCAATCCACCCATTATAATATGCAGAATTGAATTTCACATAAGCATATCTAATCAAGCATCTTTCAAAATAGTTCAGCTATAAAAGATAAACTTTGGAAATTAAAAAAAGGGATGATTTGATTCCGATACAATTTTTGCAGCCTAGGGACTTCCAACGAATCTGTACAATTGTTGCAGCTTGGAACTGCAAGCCAGGGCACTAGAGTTTGACAACCTGATACTATCAAACCCACTAAGAAGTATCAGTTCATATGCCAATTTTTAAGAATCTAATTCTAATGCTGGGCTTTGTAGACTAGATTCCCAATTATTATGCCAATAATTTCACAATCAAAATTGTATAATAACGAAAGATCGGGCACTTGTATCCTTCCTTCTTGTCCTACTTAGCAAAAACTTACAATCTATGCTTCCTAGTCGACTTTAAATTTCTTGGGAGAGAATCTATTTTGCACAGCTTAGGAATTCCTCCATCAAACAAGCCTTTGTCTGATTACTCTCTGTTGAAGCCTTCTTGGCTTTCCGTACATTTAACACCCATGTGCTTTTGCCTCCAAGACAATGTCATGTATCAATTTAAAAGAACATTTCAACCTTACACCTCCAAGGAAGTGCTTTAGCTTCTTTACATTTGGGTACTATAAATTCAGGATTTCAAGTACACATTCAGCGGGAAATAGTTACGTTTTATATATACAATGCAATTCCCATTGGATGAACACTGTAAACAGAATTTCTAATTTGCATTGAAATCATCTAATTTAAGTTCTTGGCTATGCTTGTCAACTATGCCTTAGAGCTAAACTCAGTCATACATACATACTGCATAAAAAAGATGCTCATTTAAACACGTTATAGTCTAAGAAAACACATACAATTCAAGAAACATACCTCTTCTGTAATTTCTTCTTCTTCCTCTTCCTCCTCTCCCCCTTCCTCTTCCCCGTTCTCATTCTTCTCCGGAGGCACAACTTCCTTATTCTCCAATTGATCCAACGCTGCCTGTGCCTTCTTAAAATTAACCACAACTCTCTTGTTCCGCCACTGTGACTTCTGCCTAGACCCAAACTCCTCCATCATAGCCTCCTCGGTCCTCCTTTCCGCCCAAGTCCTTATCTCCTCTCGCTTCCTCTTCTCCTTATGCGGATCCTCCCGCCCAATCCCAGCCCGTGAGCGCCGAATGTCAATCTTCACCGGCTCAGCCTGGCCCAAGCCCTCCTTACCAAGTGCGGAACCCGGGGTATACCCCATTTGCTTCAAAAGTTTGAATCCAATGTTGGATTGTGGAATTGGAGCAGTCTCTATTTTAGCCAACGTTTTCTCATCCTCTTCCTGTTGCTTTCGCTCCCTATCGATTTTACGTTGTTCTTGCCAGTTTAGCAGTTTAGATTTTTTGTTCGAGGGTTGAAAATTACTTGGGTTTTTGGTATTCAAAATCTGAAAATATAGATAGATAAGTAACAGTTCGAGATTTTGTTCACCAACAAAACCAAGAATTAGCTTAAAACACACAAAACCCATGCTCCATTTGGATGTACCTAATCCTTTGGATTACCCAACGCCCATTTTAGAGATAAATTGGTTGACAAATGACAATCCCAGAACTAGGTTTTATGATTCTTCCGCGTTATTTTCTAGGGAACCAAACAGAAAATTAAGCTTGCAAGCGTACCTTTTTGGATGAAGCTTTTGGAGGGCTGGTGACTTCTGGAGTGAGGAACTGAGAGAGGTCGCCCATGTAATCATCTTCTTCCGCCATAGCCAGAGAGCTGTCGAGCACGTTCGCCAAGCAAAATCAAAACCAGTAAGCGATCTTGAAGGATTTTCGTATTATTTTCTTCCTTTTCCAAACATTTAATTACTATAGTACCCCTTGACATGTTTGCGAATAAAATTTCGTTTTCTGTAACTATAAACAAGGGCAGATTTAATAATTATTCAAAAAAAAAATGACAACTAGTGAGAATTTACGGTTGTTCACTTTTATCTGATTTGAAGAGGCTATGAGAAATTTTACTCTGCCCGTAACAATCTCCTTAATGTTGTTGAACTAATATCTTTTTAAAATTGTTAGCATACTTAAATTTTTAAACATTTTTTTTCTGCACAAGGAGCTGAATTTTACTTATTGATTACATTATTGACAAATGTGTCACACCATAGAAGACATGAAAGAAAGTGGTCAAGTAAAATAAAAAACGTAAACTCTGAGCAATAACATGAAATTCATGAACACCTTTAGATGTTAAAAATACAAAATAATATTCGAAATATATAATATTCTGAAAATTTTAACCGTGAGATTTATAATACAAAAACATAAAACCAAAATGTACTAACAATTAAAAAGACTAAAATATCCGAGATTTCGGAGCAACATAGAAAATTAAACTTCTGCAGGCCCAATACTTTGGGCTTGTGCCCGGCCTTTTATTTAGGCCCAGTACTCCAACAAACCCCAAGAAGCGGCCCCCGCGAAGAAACGAAACCAAACGGCTTTGTGCCTACGTGGACTCCAACCACTCAACGACTCGTTAAGACATTCTTCTCTCTCCTCTCTCTCTCTCTCTCTCTCTCTCTCTCTCTCTCGCTCTCTGCATCCTCCACAGCACGCATTCCAAACCCTCTCTGCTCTCTCTCCGTACCCGTTGCTTCCTCCACACGTACATCTTGTCATCTACAAACCATAGCTTTTCTGCATTTCAATTCACAACTCCGACGTCGGTTTCGTCTCCAGAAATGTATTCTTCATTGCGTTTCGGTCATTAATGCTGTCTTTCTTCGCACTTTCTGTTCCGTTTGGTTGCCAAGAAAATGCGGGAAAATGAAAGAAAATTCACTTTCGCTTTCAGTTCGTTCAGGTTATTCTGACGGTTTTCCTTCCGGTTGATTGCTGCAGTTGGATTCTTCGAGAATATGGCCGCCAAAAGGAGTGTGTGCGTGTGCTTCGCCGTAATTTTCATCTCGTCGGTTCTGGTTTCCGGCGCCGGAGCATTTACCGATCCGCTTGACGGTAAGTCTTGATTTTCTTCCTATCATTTCTTTACTTGTTGATTTTCTTGGCGTTCTGTATATATGGAGTCTTGTCACTGGAAAGTTGATGAAGTTCGTTGTTTTGGAGGTCCGTTATCTCCTGTTTGGTTACCGAGAAAGTGTAGGGAAATTTGAGAAAGGCTTAGAGAGATAGGATAGAATCCGAACCTATAAACTTTCTGTTATGCTTGACGATTATATTAAAAAGGGAAGAACGGAGTGTTAATTTTAATTTTTTTAATTTGAGGAATAGAAGTTTTAGTTTTCCAGGGATTTATCAGTAACCAAACAGAAAGGTTGGAAACTCCTACAGTTTGCCGTAATTTCTTTTGGATAGAAAATTGGGCGACCGCTTTGGCGGGAAAATAAACAGAACTGTCGTTTGTGAAAACGACTTGTCGTTGTAGATACCGTATAGAAATAGGAAAATGTAGCAGTCTTTGTGCTTTGCAGGGTATTGTGGTCACTAAAAATCGAAATAATGGTTCAATTTCCTGTTTGGGTGCTAAGAAAATCATGCAATTTTTTTCCGGTATACAATTATGGTTCTTACGCTAGATTTTCTAGGGAACCAAACAGGAAATTAACAAACCCAGAACAAAAGTAAGTCTTATGGTTCTTAGTACTTACCCTAGATTTTCCGGGGAACCAAACATGAAATTTACCTCATAATTGTACTCTGTGCATTGCAGTCACGGCTCTTCATTATTTTTACCGGGCCCTTAACAACCCACAGGAGCTGAAGGGGTGGCGATTGGATGGAGGGGATCCTTGTGAAGAGTCATGGGATGGAGTTTCATGTTCGGGGTCCTCTGTGATATACCTGTAAGTAATGCAACTCTTCCATTCACTATATTATTAACTATGTGCAAAACTTTAGTTTTTCTTTGATCACCTTAATAATATTGCAGCAAGCTTCATAGTCTGAACCTTTCTGGATATATTCCTGAGGAGCTCTACAGTTTGTTCAACTTAAAGCAACTGTAAGTGATACTGACTGACCATTTTGTGGTCTTTTTACTTTGAATACACAAGTGTTGCTGAATCTAAATATTCATCTGGTTTCTTCTTCTTAAAGGGATGTTAGTTCCAATTACATTGTGGGTAAAATTCCTTATGTCTTGCCCCCCAATGCCACCCATATGTAAGTACGATGTTAGCTCATTGCCGCATACAATTCTTTAGTTAAATTCCACAAATTGGGTTCTCTTTACTCCCTTCTAATTTTTATAATTCGGCACTTGTAGAAATCTGGCATGCAACTATTTGACCCAAAATATTCCTCATTCTTTACCTACCATGAAAAGTCTCCGATATTTGTGAGTAGCTTGTTCCGGACTGTTATCTTACTGGTTTATGGGTTCTTGGTTATTCTGCGATAAACTGAAATGTTCCTTTCTTCCAGGAATCTAAGCCACAATTTGTTATCGGGACCTGTTGGCAATGTATTTACCGGCCTACAAAATTTAAGAGAACTGTACGTTTCTTTTCACATAGTTTTTTAATGTTGGATTCTAATTTCTAAGTGAAACTGAAATAAGGTTCTAGCTTTGATTCTCTAAGTTGATGTGGAATAAAATGTCATATAAAATTCCCACAACTTTTAGTCTTCTGTGTTGGTATATCAGAGGTTTTGACTTTTCTTTTATCTTAAATGAAGGGAAGCAGAGCATAATTGTCATTTGATGAAATTATCTGTTTGATATTTAAAATATTGTCATTGGACAATATCCATTTCTTATTTGTGAGTTTGGTTTATGCAGTGATTTGTCATACAATAACTTCACTGGAGATCTACCAAGTTCTTTTGGTTCCATGACAAATCTCACTGGATTGTGAGTTTTCATTCCTTTCCGCCCGCTTGCAGTGTTTTACGGCTTGGTATAATGTATTTCTGTAGTTACATGTCCATGGGTGCATCTGCAGGTTCTTGCAGAATAATAAATTCACTGGATCAGTTGCCTATCTAGCCGAGCTTCCACTAACTGATCTGTAGGTTTCTACCTACCTGCCTTTAGCAGCGTTTTGCATTTAGTTGATCTTTTTTCCTTTGTCTTAATTTCTTGCTGGCACATTTTCTGTTGGCAGGAACATACAAGATAATTATTTCAGCGGCATCATTCCAAATCATTTTCAGTCCATACCAAATTTATGGTAGGTGATCAGTTGTGAGTACTTCTCCTTATTTGCCTGCAAAGAAAAAAAGAACTAAACATTGTAGATTTGATTTCCTTTCAGGATTGGGGGTAATATTTTTCATGTAGGGGATAACTCTCCACCTTGGGATTTTCCTCTGGAAACACAGGCAAGTTCTGTCATACAAAACATTCCTGCGCCCCCTGCCACCCCCGCCACCCCAGCCACTCAGTCAAGTGCCATTGAGAAGAATCCTCCCATTAAACTAGGAGGACACAAGAAGAAAAGGATGAGTCCTGGAGGAATAGCTTTTTTGGTTGGTGGAGGCACTCTAGTGGCATCATGTGTGGCACTTTACATTGCAGTTCGCATTAATCAATCCCGTACACAGAGGCTTATAATCTTGGGGGGAAGTAACAGCTCAAGGAATTCACTCCCGATAAGAACCAGTGCCAGAGGTGAGTTCTCACTCACTTGCACAGTGATAATGGATATAATGTTGAGTAAACAATCGAAGTAGACACATACACACGCACACCCAAACATCATAATTACGAAAAAAATTGAACTGGCTGGTCGGTGTAAAGTTACTGAAATTTGGGATTGATGTTAACAAATTCTCCTCAATAGAATGAAACAAAGTCATCAACAGCCCTGAAATGTGGTACTTGCCAATCGCATTCAATTAAGGAGTATTCCTGTGCTAGTGAAGTCCAAAGAATATTTAAATGAGCCAACTGTTAAGACTCAATCTCAAAGTTCAGAATATTTACCAGATAACATATGGTATCATCTCACTGATTAGTTTCATTGTAGCTTTAATAGTGAAAACTTAGGTGATAGCATCTGTGTATGGTTTGTCCACATGGTGTTTATATATGAGTTATAAAAACAGACAATAGACATGTGAAGTTTTAATCCACTTCGTGTGTTTTAATCTTTCTTTCTTCCAATTTTTTGTTTCCTCCTTTGGTTACAGATGGTTCTTCTATTGCAGAAGAAAGCCCACCAATGTTTCCCTTCAGGTCACCAATGCTACTTCCAAGGCGACTGGCTCCAGTTTACCATAGCAAACTGCAGAAAAATACTAGAAGAAAAAGTTCCTCTGATAAATACAAATACCCAGTGAGAGCAAAACGTTACACTGTGGCAGAGCTTCAATTAGCTACAAACAGCTTTAGTGAAGAAAACTTTCTGGGCGAAGGATCTCTTGGTTCGGTTTACAAAGCTGTGTTTCCTGATGGCCAGGTATAAACCTGAAATAACCTTGGAATAGTTATTTCCACCTTATAGAAATAAAACTCCTATGAAACTCGGTAGAATTATTTGACTGTTATACCTTGATTACAGACGTTGGCTGTGAAGAACATCAACATTGTAGGATTGTCTTTCAATGAAGAGGAACAATTCTTGGATGTCATAGGGACTGCTTCACGTTTAAGGCACCCAAACATAGTTCCACTTGTTGGCTATTGCATAGAGCATGGACAGCATCTTGTTGTCTACGAGTATGTTAAAAATTTATCCCTTGATGATGCTCTTCACAGTGATGCTTACAAGCCTCTGTCTTGGGGACTCCGTCTCCAGATTGCTCTTGGTGTTGCTCAAGCTTTGGAGTAAGTATTCTGTATTTTTCTCCCTACAAGTTCATAATTCGTAATGAAACGTGGATTAATATACTAGAAATTTGAATGATATTGACTTCCAAGTTCCTAGGTAAACAATTGATGCCTTCTTTGTGGGAGAATATAGTTATCCTCGTTACTAATTTGATTGGTTTTTTTTTTTTCAGTTATCTGCACTCTACATTCTCACCTCCAGTTGCTCATAGCAACTTGAAGAGTGCCAATATCTTACTTGATGAAGAACTTGCTCCTCAAATCTGTGACTGCGGACTTGCAATTTTGAGGCCACTTACAAGCAATAGACTCAAGCTAAAGGTATATCTATGCTTTCATAAACCAGTACTAAATTCCACTAGAAAGCATCATTGAAAGTTTTATACTTCCTATAGAACAATTGGTAATAACTGGAACCAATAAACAGCTTGAGCTTAAGCTGCTTAAACTAAATTCTCATTGATATTGGATGTAAACAGGCTTCGGAAAATGCTATCGGTGACACTGGCTACATTGCACCTGAGCATGGCCAACCGGGAATTGATAACACAAAGTGTGACATCTATGCCTTCGGAGTGTTGCTTTTGGAGCTATTAACAGGAAGGAAAGCTTTTGACGGGTACGTATGGTTCATGCCCATTTTTCTTATTTCTCAAAGTTATTATTGTCATGTTTCGTGATCATGAACATATTCGGCTCGTTTATCATGTGTAGTTCAAGACCAAGGGAGGAGCAATCGCTGGTGAAATGGGCTTCATTCCGGCTTCATGATGTTGAGAGTCTGGCTGAGATGATCGATCCAGGCATTAAAAGGACATTTTCCTCCAAGAATCTCTCCCAGTTTGCCGACATTGTCTCCCTCTGTATCCAGGTACAAAGCACATACCTCAAATTATGCATTGAGATAATCTCTGTCGTCTTAGGGAAGTCGGAAAAGAATAAAGGATTCAGATTTTAAGAAGTGATTTTGTTTAACTTGTATGTGACAACGTTTATTGGTGGGTTTTGTTGTCATTGAAACATGAACAGCCTGTGAAAGAATTCCGACCGCCTATGTCTGAAGTTGTGGGATCGCTAATAAGACTAATAGAGAAACTCAATGCCATGGGGAAAGGCAATGGAGCAGATGACCCGTTCGAGAGATCATTCCGTTCGATCAACAGCCAGTTCATGGGCTCACCTACAGTGAGCTATTTGTCCATTTGACAAAGCCACCGGTACTCACAAACCAAATCTACAGCGTCGATCGGATCGGATGTTTGCTAAGGCGTTCCACTCTACAATCAGCTTCTTTTAGTTCTGTATATTCTTTTGTACAGCCCTTCCTTTCATGCATTGACATATTTGGCAGTCTTTCTTTGCCTTAAGAAAGCAAAGGCCGTAATTCTACGAGCGCATATAAAACAGGAATCAAGTTACCGAAAAAAAGATAATAAGGAATGCTTTGATATGATAAGAACCAAACATCTCATTGTGTAAACGGGTCTTCGATTAAACATGTATTTTCCTATGCATCGTATGCCACACTGGGCATTGATGATGTCTCCAACCACATTAACACGTTTTAACGTCAATTTTCATCCCCTTATGCAGTAAGGCCACTCGTCAAAAGAGTATTGATCTCCCCAATTATGTTAACAGGTCTTCCATCAAACATCGATGAAAGGGTGCTTTCACACAGTTTCTTCAGTTCACGGGTTTTTGTAAGAGCAGCTTCCTGCAATTGAACCACGAGTTAGTGCTTTGTGCCAAAAATTCAAACCGAATATAACAAAAAAAGCGAGGAAGTAAATGGAGAAGAGTTGGCAGTTTTCCGCACAACATGAGCTCAACTTGATAGAGGTGTTGGTTATTAGTTAACGCAAAACTTACAAGAATACAACCGGCTAACACAAGAAGTAGATTAAACACGATAACTAAGCCTGTTTAATCGGTAGTGTAACTTGACAACACAACAAGACATGAGCCTATTGCCACACTTTAATAAAGAGACCTCAATCTGAACAGTACATTGCTAGCTCAGGAGTCACCGAATACACCCACCACAAGTTCTCACTGTTTCGTTACATTTTGTTCTGCAAAGAACAATTAATGCAATGGTACAACGCTTAGGGGCTTAGAACACAAGTCACACTCAGCCAGTATTAATAGTGATACTTGATACAAATTGCGTTTCAAAGAGTCACACTCTACAGCCCGTACTAACTTCTCGAGTATGCACATTTTTCTGAACTTAGAAGAAAATACTCAACTAAAGAGCCACAACACTCTTCACATGCATGGGGCATGTGCACGATGGCACACACAGAGAAGCATGGCTTTTAATAGGGCCAGAGACCCAAAAGTTAGACAACATAAAATGACGGATTGTTGTGTAATCTGAAAAACATTATCAAAAGCTATCAACAAATACGTCACCTGCTTAGGCCAGGAAGAAGATAATGAATTCTGCAATTCCATGCGTTTGCCAGCTATGCCATTCAGACTCTCTTTCAACTTAACTTCATGGTGCTTCTTTTCTTCCAATGAGCTCACCAATCTGTCTAGAAACCTGAAATTAAGGTTGACATGAATTAGTATTCTACTTCAGTTCACAGAACAGAAACAAAATAAAAAAATCCGGGGTTCCAGGATAAAGGTATGGCTACTTAAGTATAAATTAACATGCTAAATGATACAGCTATAACAGATGAGAAATTTTCCCTGTACCTATTCATTAAGACCAAACAAAAATAAAATTATCAGAAATAAGATTAGCCAAATCTAGAGTTGCAACAAGAAGAGACATAAACCTTAAGATGAAAATTATACTCAAAATATTTGGTATTACCTTTTGGAGTTGAGAATCATAATCAAGTCCCGTGTCTTCCTGTTTGTCAGCAATGAAATAGCCAAGGACACATCAGACAGCATTGTTTCGATGGCATCATGAGCATATTGCTGCAGCACAAAGGGAGCAGCAGCCTGAACTTGATGTTGCAAGGACAAAGTATCCTCATTCTTTAACTCAACTAACCGCTGATTTAAAAAAGCTTTGACCTGATAGTAGAAGATCAATATAAAACATCAATTCATGAAAGGGAAGCCCCATGATGAGACCACAGATATCAAACGGGAACTAAACAAAATGGAGCAAATAAATCCAAATGCAAGAATATGAAGAAGTGTCATATACCTCATTCAGATCATCAAGAATCTTGTTCCTGTACTCTGTCTCCAAAAGTTGGCTCCTACCTTCCTTGATTTCAGTTGTTTGAGTTGAAGTATCAAGAGCAGATGTTTGATTGTCCATGATTACATTTGACAAATTGATATCATCAATCATGTCAACCTGGGGAGTTTCAACACTAATATCCCAAGATATCTCTGATACAGAGACCTCTGGGGTCGGATCAGACTTCACACGTTCATTTGCAGAACTCTGCACCTCACTCGCATTAACCATTTCGTACGGACCCAAACCATTACCAGTATCATCTGTTTCCTCCACCGTACCAATATCCCAATCAATCTGGGAACTTTCCACAGAAAAATCCCAATCTATACTATCTTCATTTATTTCGACTGCTGCATTGTTTATCTCATTGTTGCTTGATTGAACATTCCCGGAATCAACCACCTCTGAGCCCACAGGGACATTCAATGATGGGGGATGTTCACGTACATCTTTCAAGTTTGTCAACACATTCAAATATTTCTGTGATCACATTCACAAATAACAGAATTGATTTATCATATTAGTCATAATGATCTCAACTTTCCATCAGCGTCTAAAATCAATAAAGTAAGCTAGTATTCGTATAAGGAAACAGATTATTTCCTTACATCCTTTTCTGTGTGAGCATCTCTGACAAAGTTAGAATAATACTCCAGAGCCTTTGACATAGAATCACCATTTAACACTCCCAAAATCTTGCTAAATGTGCTTGGAAGTGATTTTGCAGTTTCTAAAAGCTCTGACCTCACGTTTTTTCCCTGAAACAAGAACCGATAGGCAGATACTATTATGCATCAGATTTAACAAGGAAAACCTATCAAACCAATTTAGAAAACCATGCGCAGGGAGGTCCAGAATATGACCTGTAGTCCAAGCTCTTGGCAAGCCTCTACATACTTAGCAGCCGATAGAGCTGCACTTCTCTTAATATCAGCTTCCTTGTGGTCTAGTTCTGCTAATTGTTGCTGAATCTTTTGCACCTGCTTTTTCTGATACGGACTTCACAACAAAGACCAACAAAAAAGAAATCAATACAGATCACATTCGCGTCAATGAAATACCCTTAGTATTTACCCAAAAAATAAATAAGTATCCTAATACTATTCTTATCTTGAACCAAGCAACCAATGGCAATGCCACAAACTTACATCTCATAGTTCACATTTTGCACCATTATCTGAGCAGCCTCGCCGAGATATACATAATCCTTCTCAAATGAACGTACAATCGATTCCCAAGCACCCTGCCCAAACAAAACATAAAAACAAAAAGATTTAACATTGCAAGTAAAGTAGGTAAATTTACAGAGGATAAAAATTTAAAGAGAGTGTCAAGTTCTCACAGCAGCACCCGATAGCCGGCCGAAAATATTCCGACTTTCTGGAGCTGACTTCACAAGAATATCATATATTTGTTTGGCCTCTAAGTAACCAATTCCTGGAAATTGCATTCCCAGTTAACAAATTGAACCGAAATTACAAATTTTTACAGAACCCAATTCAAATTTCAATCATTTAATCACAATTCACACAGGTTAAAATTTGAAAAACCAACCATCAGATTCCAAGCTATGGAAATAGGGATTGATATCTTTGGGAAGACAAGCGAATTCCTTTGAAATTCGAGCTCTCACTGCCGCCAATCGTTTCCTCCAATCTCCCGGTATTCTCTTCCGATCAACCAGCCATTCTTCAATTCAATCCCAGCGTAATTAATTACCAAACCTAAATTAAAGTTTGAAAAAATTCTCCAAAAATAAATGGAAAAAAATTTGAATTGTGATGGTTTTGTGTACCTCCGAGACGAGAAAAGGTGATGTCGATTGGGAGCTTTCCAATGTCGTCGGGCGTCGGCATTTTCCGGGAAAAGCAGTTTGTTTTCTCAGAATCTCAGGTTTGTTTGTGATTTGAGAAACGAAGGGAGTGATGGACAGAGTCTGAAACCGGTGCACGAGGTTTTACGGATTAACGGGTCAGGTCAACGTGAACGAATCGGTATCTATTAACATGGTCGGGGCCCAAAAGCAACACATCAAGGATTGCAATATACAATTTAGTCACCGGGTTTATATCATAAATGTCCTGAAATTGACTCTCATCATCAAATCAATGTAATGCCTGAAAATATATGTCATAAATCAATATAGTTATTCCGTTACAATTCTGTTAAAAATTACATTAAGTGCTGATGTGACATATAAATGGGTTCCACAAGATTTACGGATTTTTATCACAAATGGTCATTGAAATTGACTCACATCATCAAGATGGTCCCTGAAATTGATCCATTTCATTAAGATGGTCCATAAAATTGAAAATCGATTAATGTAGCCTTTCAAGCTATTCTGTTTCAATTTATAGTTTGTACCCAAGACAGACTTTATGAACCCCATGCAATAAGATTGTACCCCCCACACAGATGGCCTTTTTAGCCCGTTGACAGCAAAACTCTTCTAGTAGTTATGTTTAGGGACACTTTAGATGCGGTCCTTATCTATTAATATTCTTTGATTGAAACCTTGTTAGTTTTTAGTTTTTGATTGAGGTCCCTGATATTAATGTAATAATGTAAGTTACTATATTTTTTTAATTAAAAATTAAAAATTGAAATTTTTAATTGTTTATATTAATGAGATTTTAAATAAAACCCATAATTTATGGGATTAAAAATAATAAAATATAAATTATTCTCTCTATTATATTGTGTGTGTGTGTGTATACATATATGTATGGGTACATTAACCAAAATTAACAAAAAAAGTTATTGTACCAAAACATGGATACATTATCAAATCAACGAAAAAGAATGTACCCATATAAGTTTAAACATGGATTAAAAAATTTGAATGGATTTTATATTAAAAAATGGTACATTTTACATATAACAAATTGATATATTTGAGAATGGGTACATTTAAGATTAAAAAAATTGAAAAATTATATGAATGGGTACATTTAAGATTAAAAATTTGAGAATCTTTTTATATATAAAAAAAAAACTAATAGGTACAAACTTAATTTAATTTAATTTTTTATTATTTTGGAAATGTTTGAATTGAAAATTAATTAGAAGTTTAATAGAGGTGTGAGTATTAAACCTTAAATTAATTACTAATTTTTATATTAAAAAAATTATATAATAAACATGTAAATTCATTATCACATTAATGCTAGGGACTTGAATCAAAATTTAAGAACTAATAAGATGTTAGTCAATAAACAATAAAAACTAGGGACCGGATACTAATTTTTCCTTATGTTTACCTAATTAGCTAGTTTGTACCCAAGATTAAAAAACTGATTTTGCAGTCACCATATATGCTAACAAAAAATGTACTCAACGCAATAAGATTGTACCCAATGCCTGGCCTTCTAAGCCCTGTAAAGGGAAGAAAAAAATACAAAAAAACTTATTCAAACATTTTTACAAACACTTGTTGTGCATACCAAAAATTTGCATAAACAAAAGTACAAGCTAAAACGAAATGCTTGCATATTCAAATACAAGTCGTTAATTGAAGATACAAAAACACTTGTCAAAAAAGAAAGTAAAAAAAAAACACTCTGACAGGTCGTAGGATCACCAAGTTCCTCTGCAAATGCAATGCAGTTCTTCTGTGTTTGAAATACCTTCGACTGGGTAGAACTATGGTACAAAGATTACCCATTTAAAAATCTTAGCAAAGTCTCTCCGAAGTAAGAAAAAAGGGGGTCGGTACCTTCAAATCTTCTGTAAAAATTTGTGTTTGTTTGAATGCTTTGGAGAGCATATAAGTACTGCTCAAATCTCAAATTTTGGAGAAATTTGAATGCAAACGTAAAAACAAAAAAGGAAATAGCTTGAAATACCTCCGACTGGGAGTTTCAGTTACATTGATTATTTTGATAGTGATAATGAATGATATAAGGGGTAATTTATAAGTTAAAATTTTTAATAAATAAAATAAAAAGCTGACATGGAAATATATGAAAATGTTGATGTGTACAAAGTCCAGGGACCTTAATCAAAAACTGAAATTCAGCAACGTTTGAATCATAGAGCATTGGTAACCAGAGATTGAATCCTAATTTCTCATTTTTGTTATGTGTTGATACATGTTTAATACAACAACAACAACAACAACAAAGCATTTTCCCACTAAGTGGGGTCGGCTATATGAATCATAGAACGCCATTGCACTCGGTTTTGTGTCATGTCCTCCGTTAGATCCAAGTACTCTAAGTCTTTTCTTAGGGTCTCTTCCAAAGTTTTCCTAGATCTTCCTCTACCCCTTCGGCCCTGAACCTCTGTCCCATGGTCACATCATCGAACCGGAGCGTCAGTAGGCCTTCTTTGCACATGTCCAAACCACCGTAACCGATTTTCTCTCCTCTTTCCTTCAATTTCAGCTACTCCTACTTTACCTCGGATATCCTCATTCCTAATCTTATCATTTCTCGTGTGCCCACACATCCAACGAAGCATCCTCATCTCCACTACACCTACGTGTTGATGCTTCACCGCCCAACATTCTATGCCATACAGCATTGCCGGCCTTATTGCCGTCCTATAAAATTTTCCCTTGAGCTTCAGTGGCCTACGACGGTCACACAACACGCCGGATGCACTCTTCCACTTCATCCATCCAGCTTGTATTCTATGGGTGAGATCTCCATCAATTTCTCCGTTCTTTTGCAAGATAGATCCTAGGTAGCAAAAACGGTCGCTCTTTGGTATTTCCTGATCTCCGATCCTCACCCCTTACTCATTTTGGCCTTCGTTTGCACTGAACTTGCACTCCATATATTCTGTCTTTGATCGGCTTAGGCAAAGACCTTTAGATTCCAACACTTCTCTCCAAAGGTTAAGCTTCGCGTTTACCCCTTCCTACGTTTCATCTATCAATACTATATCGTTTGCGAAAAGCATACACCAAAGAATATCATCTTAAATATTAAGTTTGTGATCTTCGCTAGATTGCTCCGGTCATTAGTGTGGATAAGTATCTAAATGGATAGAGACAGGAAGCAAACACAAGATGTACGTGGTTCACCCAGATTGGCTACGTCCACGGAGTAAAGGAGTTCTCATTAATTGTGAAGGGTTTACACAGTATATAGGTTCAAGCTCTCCTTTAGTGAGTACAAGTGAATGATTTAGTACAAATGACATTAGGAAATATTGTGGAAGAATGATCTCGTAATCACGAAACTTTTAAGTACCGAAGTGTGGTATCGTCTTCACTTGCCTTATCTGTCTCATAGGTAGATGTGGCATCTTCTTTGGAAGTACTCTTCCTCCCTCCAAGGGTGGTATCTTTAACTGGTGGAGATGCACAAGGTAATGTATCAATTTCACTTTACGCTTACTTGTAGTTTCAGGCTTGGTCAAGCGCGATACAAACCATGTAGTATGAGTCCCCCAAGTCGCCGAGCTAGGGGATTTGCTGAAAGAGGTGACAGACAAGGTAAGCAATCAGAGCTCCAAGCAATCAGTCCCAGATCAGAAGTTTGATTTCGAGTTCCGGCTGATTGTTATCCTTCTCCTTATCTTGCAGGTAGCATGAAGGATAAAGAGAGGAAAAGGAGAAAATGTGATATGAGATACTTTTGCTTTTGAAGAAGTAACTTTCCACAGGCTTATTCTTGAACTGGGCTGGAGGGTTTTCTTGTTTCCGCCAGAGTATAAGGCCGACTGAAGAATTTGAGGGTCAAAACAAGTCCATCAAATCTAGAGTACGTTCGACCCTGCTGATATGGGATATTTTTGCTGTTGACAAAGTAATGGATGTATCGGCACGTGTTCTGTTGCGCTTGTCTCCACATGCTTCCTTGTATCATTCTCACTTGCCCTATTTGTTCCTCAGGCAGATGTGATATCTTCTCGGGAAGCATAAGATGTTGAAGATGAGTACTCGAGAGCAATGGGGTTCCAGGCAGTCAGTTCCGAACTGGAAGCTTGATTCCAAGTGCTGACTGATTGCTCTCTTTCTCCTTGTCTTGCAGGTAAGAACAAGGCCAAAGGAAAAGACAGGGAAAAAACATGATATGGGATACTCTTGCTTTTAACCCTGATGATATGAGATATTCTTGCTCTGGTGTAGCTTGTTTGCAGAGGTATTCTCAGGGGGAAAGAAAGCTGAGTATTTCGAGAGGCTTCGTTGGGAGTGCCCTCTCAGATATGAGGAAGGGTTGAGCATTTTTGCAGGTCTGCCTGTCCGTTGAGGATGGAGGTCGGCATATATAGGAGTTTCCCTAACAAGAAGGAGTAATACTATTCTTTTACCCTATTTGTTCCTTAGGCAGATGTGGTATCTTCTCGGGAAACATAAGATGTTGAAAATGAGTACTCGAGAGCAATGGGGTTCCAGGCAGTCAGTTCCGGACTGGAAGCTTGATTCCAAGTGCTGACTGATTGCTCTCTTTCTCCTTGTCTTGCAGGTAAGAACAAGGCCAAAGGAAAAGACAAGGAAAAAACATGATATGGGATACTCTTGATTTTAACCCTGATGATATGAGATATTCTTGCTCTGGTGTAGCTTGTTTGCAGAGGTATTCTTAGGGGGAAAGAAAGCTGAGTATTTCGAGAGGCTTCGTTGGGAGTGCCCTCTCAGATATGAGGAAGGGTTGAGCATTTTTGCAGGTCTGCCTATCCGTTGAGGATGGAGGTCGGCATATATATGAGTCTCCCTAACAAGAAGGAGTAATACTATTCTTTTACCCTGCTTGGTCATAGCACGGTAGTGGGAGCTGCCAGCTTTACGTGTTTTAACTATGTCAGAGCACTTTGAAAAAGTGGTATGTGGTATCTGGAAAGCTGATGTTACGTGTGAAGATTACATACAAGCTTTATCCAAGGAGATCTGGCTCTCGAAGTTGAGAAAACGGTGTGAGGATTACAGACAAGCTTTATCTAAGGGGCTCTCGAAGTTGAGAAAGCGGTGCCTCTTCGGTTTTCGAACAAGAAATCCTGTCGGGGATCTGTCTCTCGAGATTCGGAGAACGGTGCCTCTTCGATTTTTGAGAAAGCAATCCTGCTAGGAGTCTGGCTCTCGAGATTCGGAGAGCGGTGTCTCGTCGCTTTTTGAGAAAGTAATCATGTTGGGAGTCTGGCTCTCGAGATTCGGAGAACGGTGCATCTTCGATCTTGAAGCAAGCAATCTTGTTGGGAGTGTTTTCTCGAATGTGAGTAAAGGTTAGGCCTGTTTGCTAGTCGACCTTGCCACGGAGCACAGAGGTTGACCCACAGGGACTTTCCAATTATCCAGTAGTGGTCCTGTTCCTTCACCCTTGTGGGTAATAATATGGTAGCTAGACCTTCAAAATTTATGTGTCTAAACTTTGTTAGTGCTGTTTCTTTGCTATTCTTTTACCCTTCTTGGTCATAGCGATGTAATGGGAGTTGCAAGTTTCACGTGTCTAAATTTTGTCAGAGATTTTTTGCAAAGTTATATGTGGTACCCGTGAGCTGATGTTGCGTGTGGAAAGTGAATGATTGAACAGTAACATTCACGTGCTTTCTACTTCACTAGAAATCTTCGACAGAATGCCCGTAATTTCCGCAAAGTTGAGTGTGCATGTGACAGGTGCTGACAAGGCTGAAAAAGGAGGAGGGGGAGGGCGTCAGGTAGTCGACAGCCGGCACTTCATAATTACGTCGAATCCTTATGACAATTGATACATGTTTAATAATTAATTTAAAAAGTTATCTAAATACCTTTTTGCACACTATAATTTTTTTTCTTATAGTAAGACCTACTTCGAAGAGAGATCTCTTCCATAAATTCTCAAAGGCACAAGGCTTAACTAAGGACCAAGATGGGGTTTGGAAATAGTTTTCAACCAACAATAGATACACCTTAGTTATAACCTCATTATATCAAGGCAGACCTCGCCGTTCTTTGAGTCACCAGACCACTAGGAAAGCATCGAACAAGCTCTCCAAGATTAAGGTTTGAAGATTTTGATCGCCTAAATGTTAATAGTGATGTCCCAGAAATCATTGTCAATTAGCCAAGCCGTCATCAAAGGTGATCTCGATTCAAGTTCAATTTGGTAAAGGGTGTCAAAGTGTGTAAAGATTGATGTATTGAGATTTTTTAGAGAATAAACAGCGAATGAGGTAGATGAATGTGGACTGAGATTAGAGATGATTGTAGGATTGGGTTTTTGGATTCACGACTTTTTATTAACTATTAAATTAATAAACCTATTTGTAATTTTTTTTAAAATTTAATTAGACTTGTGTGATTCATTTATGTATCACATTAGCACATAACATATTTTTTGACAGAATTGTAACAGAATGACTATATTGATTTGGGAACTTACTTTGCGAGACTACATTGATCAATTTTCAATTTCCGGAACCATTTTGATGTCACATGTCAATTTCAGAAACAATTTTGATGTCGCAGGTCAATTTCAAGGACCATTTGTGAGAAAAAAAATAACTTATAGGACCCATTTATATGCCACATTAGCACTTAACGGAATTTTTAACAGAATTGTGACGAAAGAACCACATTGATTTACGACACTTAATTTTAGGGACTACATTGATTGATTTTCAATTTCAAGGACCATATTGATAGTGAGGGTCAATTTCAAGAACCATTTGTGATAAAACCCCTTTAGTGACCTATTAACTAACCAGTGCATCTCAAGTTTTTAACACAAGATTTGAACTTAAGATTTCTCATTTATAAGTAAATAGAATATTACTAAATCATAGTACTAAATGGTAAGGTATGTGAAACAAATAGATTTGCATAGCGGATTGGTGTACCAAACCTGGGTTATAAATTCTCGTGGATGGGAAGGTGAAGAAAGTTAAAGTTCTATTATAAAACCAATTGACAATATGAAGAGCAGCCTAATCATTTTATACACATGCAAAATTTCTTCTTTTCCTAATATGAGATTCATTCTCTCAACACCTCATTCACATGTGGCAAATTTTCAAGCTTAACACATGGACAACACAAATCGTGTAACGTGGATCACAAACTTTACACAAGGAACAACCTAATGTGATACCATGAAGAAAATTAAAGTCATAAAATAATTAGCAATATAGAGAGTAGTTTAATTACTATTGGAACAAAAATCATGTACATTCGTGGACGAAGGCGTTACTTAAGTGGAATTACCCATGAACTCTGGTGATCGGAGAATGAGGTTGACTGGGGGTGTGATTGAATCCAGATTGGACTGGTGTGATGCATATCTTTGAAGAGAAGAATCAAATTACTAATGTAGTTCCAGATGAGTGGTGTGACGTGTGCAACATCATTAACCATCATTGACGGATAGAATATGGCTAATTTTATTTTAATATAGGACTTTGGTCTATGTCAATTAGAGAATAATATATATATATTAAAAAATTTAGAAAATATTTTAAAGTACAGTATAGTTTCGAACATGTAGGAGATGCTTCTCCATATCTATACACAGACAAACGGCATGTATTGGAGAATATATGAGCTTATGTTAGGCATAAAGAATATCAATTGTATAAGAGACTCTTCACCATCGGAGACTTATTAGAGAGAGCTTGGGTATTTATAGAGATCCTTAGAGAATAATTTCAATTAAATCTGGAGCTTGTTTAGGAGGAAATTTAAAATAGGGAACTTTAACGAAAGGATCCCGATACTGTTCACTTTAACGAAAAACCACATTTTTACACTAAAAAGTTGATCCTTGTACTATTCACTTGAACTTTATTTTGTCCTTATCATTAAAATTCAAAGTTTTCAAACCATTTTCGTTAGTCCTTTTAAAATATGATATCCCATTCTCCTAGTGTGACAACCCGTCCCAAATTTTATTATTTTATAAATTTTAAAATGTGAATTTACGAGAACACCCTAGAGGCGAGGGTATTGATTTCCGTTGATCACTAGTTCATGACGTGTATGAATTATTATTGTTATTATTTTAAGGGTTGTGGTTGGAAAAAAAAAAAGAAAAAAAAAAGGAAGGAGGGCTGCCTGATGGCAGCAAAGGAGAGGGGGAGAAGATGGGCGCTGCCCAATCAGGAAAGAAGGGGAAAGAGAGAGGGGACAAATCAGAGGGAGAGATGGGAGGGAAATGAGGAAGGAGAGAAGGAGAGGAACTAGCCAGGTTCCTATTTGACCCGCGCAACCCGTTTCAAAACTCGGCCACCCCGTGTGATTTTTCGATGGTTTTGCACCATTCCTTCGGCGAATTTCAGCCACCCACCATCTGGAAATCAACTCAGCATCATCTCCTCTTCCATATTCAACCATAAACCAACACAAATTGATCACGTTTTCGTGAGATAGCATCGAAGAGGTGCGCGGTGAATGGTGGCGAAATCCATCATTTCTAAAATGAATTTCCTCGATCTCCACCACCATTAGACTCCCCTTGAGCCCTTGAAAAAATCCCAACCAGTTAGAGGGGCAGCGGAACACCGAGGAGGGAAAATTGAAGCCACCAAAATTCTAAGGTTTTCCGGCGGGTTTGATGAAATTGGGGCCTTGCCCAGCCAAATTGGACTTGGTCGCAGGTATAAAACTTGCTCTACTCATTGAGATATTCATTTATGTGAAATTTGGTAATTTTTTGAAATAGTTGGATTTTCCGGCGAGTCGTGGCGGTCGACCGCCACCCACGGTGGCGTGTGCGGCGGTGGGTAGCTAGTGGGCCGCCAATACTATTTTTAGGCTATGTTAAACATCTTGAATGCAGTTTTGATAGTTGAATGACTTAGGTTGATCATTTGAACCTAAATTCTCTACGATATGTTAATAGGTATTTATGTGAATCGACGATCCAACCGTTGGATCATCACCAAAATTTGTTACATGGTAGTACATAATATTTGAAGAATGTAGGAACTTACAGATTGGGAATCCGACGTACGGATCTTCCCGAATTGGATTTGTAAGTTAATAAAATAAAACATTAACCGCTAATCAGTTTTGGAAATTGGCAAATATCCAACCGTTGGATCGTAATGAAACTTAAGTATGTTATTCTAGAAGCATATTTTGTATCATGAGAAGTTACGGATTGAAAATCCGAGTTGTAGATCTTCCGGATCGAGTTTTGCAGGGTTGTGTACCTTCAATCGACGGTTAATTCTTAGTCAATGGGTCTCAAATTATTCTTCAAGGTCTTTGAGGATATGTTTTATGTAAATTATGTACTCTATCGGTAAGAACTTTGAGACGTGATTTGATAATTGGCCACAGGCGACGATAATTCGTGATGTCTCGATATTCGTGCAAGGGAGTCATAGCGTGGACCTGAGGTGAGTAGGCATTTTCTCTTATATCATATATATATATATATATATGTGACATCTCCACAAACGTTTATAAATTGATTATTGCATATAACTACTGTGAATGCTTTGAAGTACTAATGTGAACTACAAATGGCTTGATCCCTGTTTAGGGTACATAGGCAGTCTAACGAGATATTAGATGTAGCCATACAATAATTGAGACAATAGCCTGAATTGAGCAGTGTGAGAGACATTGGTGGAAAATATGAGATTTAACCTTATGATTTGGTGGTTAAATGTTGGTCATAAATCAATGTGTAAAGGATCAAGAATTTGAAGTAAGGAAATGTAAGTAATGATAATTAATTAAACTAGTGTCTAGTTGGGCTGGTCACCGATAATTATTCCCGAAAATAAATAATTCGGTAGTAGGGCTTTACAACTTATGCATTTTTATGCCACATTATATATATATATATATATATGTATGTATATAATTGGAAATGTTATAACGTGGTTGAGTATCATATTTCATCATGGTTTATCTATATGTATATTACCTGCACACAATTATTATGAACGCTTTGAAGTGTAAAGGTGAACGCAGGACACCAGGTAAGTTCAGGTGAGTTTATGGTATTAGCTGAAATGATGGGGTTATGGTATGACTACATGTATCTTTAGGCAACTCTGACACTGTCGTACAGGTTCCCATGAATCGTATATGTTACAATAAATACAATTATAGCTCATAAACCTGCACCCTGGTGTTAGTGCTCCTGCCCGTGGCCAGGGCATAGTCATTCACGTGATGTTTACCTCTCGCACCTTACGCTCACCTTGGATCCAAGGTAGGTGCACAATCCTGTCGTACAAACCACTATAGGTGGTTTCGACTCATAGGTGACCTGCGATTATTCGCAAAGTCTTCACGTGATCGTAGCACTTGAGCGTATTTATTTACACCCAGTCGTGTCGTACAGACCACTTTAAGTGGTTCCAACTCGTGTGCAGGTATACGTATTGAGCTATGGGTAAGTCGTATAGGTCACTAGAGGTAACTCCGACTTATGAGTAAGCATATGTGATGAAATATGTGATGAGCTAGCATATATAATGAAATATGTGATGAGCTAGCATATGTGATGAAATATGTGATGAGCTAGCATAAGTGATGAGCTAGCATATGTGATGAGCTAGCATATGTGATGAAATATGTGATGAGCTAACATATGTGATGAGATATGTGACGAGCTAGCATATGTGATGAGATATGTGATGAGCTAGCATATGTGATGAGATATGGGTAAGTCGTATAGGTCACTATAGGTAACTCCGACTTATGAGTTAACATTGATTGATGAGATATGGGTGCAGTCGTACAGGTTACCATAGGTGACTTAGACTTACGTGCTAGTATAGGTTATTAATCACATGATTATTGATATTGCTGATGAGATGTTGTGTTGTGGTATATTTATGATTTTTCTGGAAACTATACAAGTGTTGTAGTAAGGGGTTATAATGTTTTATATGGTTTCTATTAAACATTTTATGTCTAGGGCCACTCACCCTTGTTTTGTTTTCACCCTCCAGGTTCTAGCAGCAGAGTTTCGTATCAACGAGGATTCGTGGTGCTTTTCAATACAAATGTCTTCTTATGATGGTATAATCATTACCTTACCTTACTGTACCATACCTATGCTTTGTATCACGCGTGAAATAGGTCCAAACCCGCTCACCGCGCACTCAGGTACTTAGGCACTTTTAGGTTTTAATTTAATCACATTTTATACATTATCACACTTTATGGCTTCGTCACCTTCCAGGTGTCGCCCATCACAGCCCGATTTGGGGCCCTAATGGACATCCTGGGTCGAGGTGTGTTATGATTACGTTGTCTAATCCCAAGATATCATAATTTGACTTCAATTAGAGTTTTCCTATTACTTGTAATGGACTTAAAGCTAATGGAGCCGTGTTGGACAACTATGACTTGTGGTAGTACAATCCGGAGTACCCATGTAGTTCGAATCTCACTGTGATGCCTTTTTGGTCATTCTAACCACCTTGAGTGTCACTTGTCATGGCCTAGAAAATCATGGTTCCACTTATAAACACAGGCAATACCTTTTTTTCCCTTGATGTGAGATTTATATTCTAAAAAAACGTGATTAATCTATTATCAATGTGTGATGTGACTCTTCATATATTTATAAAAAAATAAATATCTTATTATACTGCATTTGTCTCAACTTTTAGTGATCCGTTAGAGACTAGTTAACTAACGAATCATGTAACACATTATCTTAATGGATAGAATTTGAGTTTTGATTTTCCAACCATTAGTTTAATATGTTTATACGATACGACCTGTTTAGATAAAAAATTAACATGAGCATGGTAAATACAAGTCATTTGCCAAAACTAGTTACAACTATGAGCCAAAACTTACTTGACAAGCCAAATGAAAATCAAGCTCAATACATACTCCAATTGTATCAATTCGACTTAGAACCCTAACATTCATCATCAATTTTGCTGAAACTGCACTTGTTATATAAGCCGGTCATTCATATGATTGTAACTTAAGCTCGATACAACTTAACTCAACTTTCTTTCAACGTGTTCAAGCTTGACTCATAAAAAGCACAAATTAAATCAAGCCAAAACTCGATAGATTTTCTCATATATAAGTGATATCGAAAAAATGAGGATAAAACTTATGATCTCAAGTGCAAGAGTGAATATTCTTAAGGGGTTGAGGGAGTGGACTAAGTCTCACAATGAGTTATCAATAATGTGATTCAAATTTGCTTTTGACAAGAATCGAATATAAGACATCTCACTTACTAGTGAAGAAAAATACCACCAACCATAATACTAAGTAACAACAAGCTCAATTTAATCATTATGATATTCGGCTTGGCCTAACTTGTTAAGACTGTTTACTAACGGATTTGGATCCCATCCGGATTTAAATTGTGAGAATCCTATGAATCCTTACATCTTAGCCATTCATCATGCACGATCAGAAATCATTTGACTTTTTTTATTTAAAATTAAACATAAATAATATATGACAAAAACTGATCGCACAATATACAATGAACGGTTAAAATGTGAGAATTCCTAAGATCTTCACAAAGTGGATAAAGATTCTCTTCCTTTACCAACTCCTAAATACAAGAGCCAATTTTAGGGAGGGGCAAAACCGTCAGTGCAGAAGTAATGATAATCTAGTGTGAGGAAGAGCAAGCAATAGCTAAAAATTCCGTTTCCTCCCATGTTTTCTCAGATGGTCTTTGTTCCTGTGTTCGTAGTGAGAACTGAGTAGAAATCGCCGACTTCTGATTTTCCCCTCGAAGGTAATTTACATTTTCTGATGAGCTCCTGCTTTCTGGTTGGCTTTTTCATGGATTCAAATCCTCGATCATTTTTTTTTCCTTACAAATTTAGGGTTTCGGCTTGTTAGTTAATTTGTTATTTTATTGATGATTTGATACTCGGCTTCGATTTTTCTTGAATCAACGTGAATTTTGGTGATAATTATCACCAAATATTTGATTTTTTTGGGGGGGAATTTGTGTTTAATTGCATCTATGTCGATGGTTTTTAAAAGAATTGAAATTTGGGATTTATTTACTTTCTTCCCCGAATGCTTAGTATGCTAC
The DNA here is from genome assembly GCF_916048215.2 of Malus sylvestris. Lineage (NCBI taxonomy): Eukaryota > Viridiplantae > Streptophyta > Magnoliopsida > Rosales > Rosaceae > Malus > Malus sylvestris. Next base: position 6,439,102 of record NC_062273.1, read on the forward strand.
TGTGGATAAATTTCTCCAAGAAATGAAATTTGGGTTTGCAGTAATGGTCACTTTGTAAGATTCGAACCCTGTAAAGCTTAAATTTTGATTACCCATAGCGGAAGAGGACAATGTAGTTTCTTTTTGTGTCTTGCATTGTATAAGCTGAAAGATTGTTTAGCGAACGGGGCGTGAATGCTGATATATGTGTTATTTGCCTGCAGTTTTTGTTGTGCCAGGTTAGTAGATAGTCATGGACTCCTTGGACCCCGCAGAGCGTAGGTATTTGGAGGATGAGGATACTCCTCTGGTGAAGACACTTAAGGGTGCAACAAATGGATTTGTTACTGGAACTATCTTTGGAACCATAGTTGCTACTTGGTATGATGTGCCTCGTGTTGAGAGAAATGTTGCTCTTCCTGGGTTGATAAGGACCCTGAGGATGATGGGAAACTACGGGGTAACATTTGCTGCAATTGGGGGAGTGTACATTGGCGTTGAGCAGCTTGTACAGAATTATCGGATGAAAAGAGACTTTATCAATGGAGCTGTTGGTGGTTTTGTTGCTGGGTCTACTGTTCTAGGTTACAGAGGTGAGGATTTCTTGTGATCCTATATTTCTTATTTGAACTTTGAATTCCTGCTATCATGATTGGTAATCTCTAGTAATGTGATCTTATAATATTTTGGTATTTCGACAAGCCAAATTGGATTTTAGTTTCTGAACAAGGGTTTAGTTTTTAGGGCGAAGATTTCTTGTATATGTTCATTAAGAAAGCAAGTATTTGAGGTTTTCTTTCGTTGAATTATTTCATAGGTTTCATATTTAAACTTTTACAAATGTTTAGTTTGGACTTTTGCCAATACGACTAAAAGATTGACGTGGTAAATGATATGGTATCTAGAATTTTTTATAAATTTGACACTTGTGCTGACTAGATAGGAGTGTGCTCGATTTTATGTTACTTATCCAAGATTTGTTGAATCCTGCTAAAACTAGTTAGGAATATGATATTTGTTTCCAGGAAATCCATGTTGCTAGTGAACATTATCTGCTGCTGGCCATTAAGATATGTCACCCTTTACGATAGTTTTTTTTTTTTTTTTTAAATAAATGAAATAGGGTAATTTTAGCAAGAGATAGAGTGAGAGAGTTTTGGTGTATGGTGGTAGATGTATGGAACATTAATAGACCAGTAATAATTTGTAGATTCTTAAAGATGGTAGATGTATTATGTGAACTAAAGTTCAGCAAGAGAGTGAGAGTTATAACCATACAAAGATACGACATAGTAATTTGTTATTTCATGTCATATGAAATAGAGGAACTCTCTATTTATTCTTTTGAGTTTGGCATGAAACAAGATGTTTGTATTTCTTAGAAGAATAAATTTCTTGCAGAAATGCATCACATATTATCTTTGTGGATATATTGTGTGAATCCTGTAAACATTAAAAGCAGTATGGCAACATGTCACTGTATGTTTAATACTTGGACGCAGAATCTAAGAGAACATGGAGAATATTAGTAATGAAATGTTTATGTAAGAGCTCATTTCCAACAAAGAGAGACTATCTTAGTAATTAGGTTGTCAAGGTTATATGGTTGTCTAAGGAAAGAAACCTTTTTGAAATGACTTCACTTTCACATGAACCTAATTAGTTGGTATACAATTTGTACATTTCTTCTCATCCTACAATATTTCATCCTTAAATATCACTTTGTGAATTTTTTTTGTACAGTAAAATATCCATTTATGTGTAAAATCTGAGTTTATGGTCATCAGCTTCTTTAATTTACACAAATGGTAATAGATTAAAGCCCATTGAATGGCTAATGTTGTTTGAGACATTGTTAGTAAAGGTTCAAAATTTATGTTGATTAATATATGAATTTACGAAGAGGTCGCACTTGGTGCGATGGCAAGTGCCTTCGCCCATGAGCGGTAGGTCTCGGGTTCGAGACTTGGGAGCAGCCTCTCCATAAATGGGGGTAAGGCTAGCCAACATTCACCTCTCCCAGACCCTGCGTAAAGCGGGAGCCTTGTGCACTGGGTACGACCTTTTTTTTTTTTTTAATATATGAATTTACGAGGCTGATCCTGTCCCTAAAGTCAATATTGAATTTGAAGAGCATACATTAATTTTTCACTTTTTTGTTACTAAACTTAAAAGTAGAGTAATTACTTAGGAATTTGCAATCCATCAAGATGGATCCGAGATACAAAGCATCTTTGTGTCCGAAAACGGCACTATAAGCATTTCTTATTTACTTTCAGCTTGAGCTCATACAAAGTGCATAATTGACATGTATCTGTGTGCGTGCTTCCCGAATATTTTTCCACTCAATGCCCGCTGCTAGCATTATCGGATTGGTTTGCATTCATATTGATTATTGAGCATCTGCAGTTGACCTATTATTTCATGGGGGAAATAAATTGGCCCTTTGGACTCTCCAGAACAAGTTGAAATCTTTGCTTAGCAGGTACTTGTTCTCAATTACACGTATTATTTTGCTGTCCATTTTACAGGAAAGAGCATTTCAACTGCAATTTCTGCTGGAGCAGCCCTGGCGGTCACTTCTGCGCTCATCGATGCTGGGGGCCAGACCACGAGAATTGATAATGGCAAGGAGTACTATCCTTACACCACCAAGAAAAGATCTACTGCTGATTCATAAACTTAACTGATGAAAAGGTGGAACGCTTGTTTCTTGAATTGGCTGTATTTCTGGAGATGTAATCTTACTCTTAGTTCTCTTTCGCTGACGTCCAGGTTTATGTTTTGGACCTTGGATGGACGTCTTGAATAAATTTTCTATTTCGTGCTGTTGAAATATGTTGTTTTGTACGAGAGTTTTTCAAAATTTAGATCGGTTTTGATTCCGGTTCTTGAAAGTTAGTAAACATGTCCTCTTTCTGATTCGAAGCATTCAGCAAACATCTCGACGCGTCATTCAAATTTCGTTCCTTTCATTGTGATTCGTCCTAACGCCTTCGGTTGATTATCTTATATTTGTCCAGGAAATAAACTCATCATTTACCAAATCCCTTCTAATTTGCTGAACAAGTGTGTCTATTTCTATGTTCAAAAGAACCACATTATAGAATGCGAGATGTGGGTTCCTATCCCTTACGAAAAAGTGTGCGAATGCAACGTCATTTGCATTCTCGAATGCTATTTAAACACACAAAATTGACCACAATGTGACATTCTAATACAGGTTTGCTCTATCATCGTATGTGGAGGTCACCTGTATTCGATGGTACTTCAACAATCTGATCTGTTTTATGCGACTAAACAGCGTTACTTGTTTTATTTTCATTCTCAAACTTCTGATCTATGAAGCAAATGATTTTTGTTTGTTTTCTTAGTACAAGCGGTATTTTAACGTAATCTACAATAAAAGAGGGGAAGACTTTGAAGCGACCAGTTTTCGTTTCTCATTTTGCCTTCCTCCTGGGAAAGAAAATGAAATTATATGTATAAACCAAATAATTAGAGGGCAAACAAAAAAACTCCCGGTCCTATTAACTTTAACGAAAAATTACATTTTTACATTAAAAAGTCAATCATGATTCTATTTACTTTATCTTTTATTTTGTCGTTATCATTAAAACTCAAAATTTTCAAGCAATTTCAGAAATCTTCCATTCACCTTCTGATCCTCACCGATCTTGCGGTGTACATGTATAGCCTCAGAAACTCAGCCACCGCCATAAACACAGGATTGAAAAAGCATGCAGGAAATACAAAAAGTTGAGCGATTAAATAAAATAATTTACAGACGACACAGATTAGGATTGACGGGGAAGTGTGGAACCAGAATTGACACCACCGGAGATTCAGAATTCAGTGGCTGCCTCAGGCTGCTCGCCGTGTCACCTCCTGCTGCTGTTGCTGCTGCTGATCCTTCGACACAGACACGAGAACGATGATGAAGGCAGCAACAGATGAAAGACAAAAACCCCATGATATCCTCCTGATGGACCTGACCTCTCTCTCTCTCTCTCTCTACAAATTTTTAACATTCAATTTGAGTGTTGCAAATAGCAATAGGATCATCATTTTAACAAGGTGACTTTTGACTTTGTTGGCCTTTTCCATTTTCACTAATCAATGCTAGACTGTGAGTCGCAAGTAAATATTACCCTCCCTTTCTGGTTCCATTTACAAATGCACCACTTTAATCCTATCCTTAGAAAATGAAAAGCTAATAAAAACACTCAAAATTGGGCCATCTTAATATTATGGACAACAAAATTTAGTTAATCGACGGCCTGGATTAATTTGAAGGATTTTTTTTTTAAAATACAAATTTTTTTAAACCACACACTTAACAAACTTATAAAGTTCAAACATCTTTTTCGTTCCTCTTTTATTTAATTATGCTTATATGTGATGCTATGCTTTGATTTGTATTTAAAGTTAAATTATCGGAATTAAATACGGAGTTTTACTTTTAAAATACAAACTTACTAACCACACAATTACAAGGCATAAAACATAAAAATATATATTTGTTAATAGCCTTTGCCCTTGCGGTTACCCTTCATTTTCTCAAACGGATGGACTTGCACAAAGACAATTACAGTTTAGAGTGAATAGTAAGGATAATTTCACTGACCTTGCTTTTGCCTTGCTCTTGCTTAAAATGGGTGGAGATGCCTTGATGACAAAGCAAAAGAGATATCGGCACGAGGAGTAAAAGGAAACAACAACATTCCACAATAAAAAAAACAGTGCCAAATGTCACCCACTTTCAGAAATAGTGCAAATAACTGTAACTTTTCGTTTTGTTGAAGTAAAATTCATTTACATCTTCACAAAATATAAAATGTGACCATCATATGATTTTTACATTTTAAATTTGCAGCTCGCATGCGAAATGCTCTAAGGAGGAACTACGTCATAAGCACAGTAATTTTGTGGAGTCGAGCAAAATTTTTTTATCTAGTGTTAAACTCAAAGAACACGTTGTATAAAGTTTATCCAAAGGAGTGCGAAAAGACGACGAGCAAAAGGTTGGGAATATATCTAACATCCAATACTAGTTGCAATGTTTTGTAATTCGGTACTTAACAAGTTTGTTCTTTAAAAATAAAATTTTGTATTTAGCTCCGATAATTTAACTTTAAATATAAACCAAAGTATAGCATCACAAACAAGCAGTTGTTATAAAAAAAAAAAAAACAATTACCACGTGGCAGAAACCCATTGCCACACCCAAATTTCTTGGGCCATTATTGGCCGTTGATTGAGTAGACAAGTGATGGGAGGACAGAAGAAACTCAAAGTTCGAGGGTTCCAGAAACTCCGACGATGGCAGGGATTGGCTCTTGCTGTACAACTCTATCCTCCACAACTTTGGCTGTATTTCTGGAGATGTAATCTTCCTCTTAGTTTTCTTTCGCTGATGTCCAGTTTTATGTTTTTGGACCTTTGGATGGACGTCTTGAATAAATTTTCTATTTCGTACTGTTGGATTGTTGTTAGTAATTTAGTTGCAAAAATATATTGTTTTATACGAGAGTTTTTCAAAATTTATGACACGTTTTGATTCCGGTTCTTGTGAGTTAGTAAAAATCGCAACTAGAATAAAACATGTTCTCTTTCTGATTCGAAGCATTTAGCAAATATCTCGACGCAATTCCTTGGGTTGATTCTCTTATATTTGTCAAGGAAATAAACTCATGATTTTTATTAAATCCCTTTTAATTTGCTAAACAGGTGTGTCTATTTCTATGTGCAAAATAAACAGATTATAGAATGTGAGATATGGATTCGTATCCATTGTCTATAGAAAAAAAGTGCGAATGCAACATTGTTTATATTCTCGAATGCTATTTAGACATACAAAATTGACGACATTGATATGACATTCTAATACAGGCTAAACAACATTAGTCGTTTCATTTCCATTCTTAAACTTCTGCTCTATGAACCAAATGATTTTTGTCTTTTTTTTTAGTAGAAATGGTATTTTACAGTAATCTACAATAAAAGGAGGGGAAAGGTTTGAATCTAGAACAATGTGAGTTGAAAATGAAGATCCTAACTATCAGGAACCAGTTTTCGTTTCTCATTTTTGCCTTCTTCCTGGGAATGACAGTGAAATTAAACATATATACCCAATATTTAAAGGGAAAGAAAGAATCTTCCATTCATCTTCTGATCCTCACCTATCTTACGGTGTACACCTATAGCCTCAGAAACTCAGCCACCACCTTACACACAGGATCCAAAAAGGAAAAACAAAAAGTTGACCTATTAAATAAAATAATTTACAAACGAGAGATATTAGGGTTGACGGGGAAATGCGGAACCACAATTGGCACTACCGGAGATTCAGTGTTCAGAGGCTGGCTGCTGCTCACTGTGCTACCTCCTCCTCCTCCTCCTGCAGCTGCTGCTGGCCCTTCGCCGCAGACACGAGAACCATGATGAAGGCAGCAACAGATGAATGACAAAAATCCCATGATATCCCCCTGATGGACCTGATCTCTCTTGATTCTCTCTCTGTAGAAATTTTATACATGTAATCTGAGTGTGCAAATAGCAATAAGATCATCATTTTAACGTAATATATAGATAATATGTTGCGTTAATAACAAGGTAACTATTTTTAATTACCACAGGGTGCACCAATGGCTGGGGTAAATTTTAGGTTTGTATTTCACACGACACATCTTGAATTTGAATATTAGTATTGGTGAATCGTACGATGATGGCCAAAAGGATGTTAAAATGTATCTATCAATCTTTTCGGCTTCCGAAAAAGTAGACTGTCATAAAAAAATCACCGACAAATTTTAAAAAAATAAAAATAAATAACAAGGTAACTTTTGTCTTGTTGATCTTTTCCATTTTCACAAGTAAAATGCTAGACTGAGCAGGTCACAAGTCAATGAAAAGCTAATGAAAACACCGAAAGCAGGCCCTCTCAATATTAATGACAACAAAAGTTTTTTGGATAAGGATCGTCTGCCCTCCTAGTTGTGCCCTTTCATACCCTTCTATTTTGTGCGATCACGTCAAGCCACGTTAATATTTTATATTAATTTTTAATGAAATAATAAGACAAAAAACAATAAAAATATAAAATATTGACGTGGCTTAACCGTGACCGTACAAAATAGAAGGGCATGAAAGAGCATCACAACTAGGAGGGCAGACAATCCTTATCCTTATTTTTTAACGTGGATGTCACTTAATAATGTTTCTGAACGTCGATGTCACTACTGGTTCTTTTTCCTCCTCGTGCTGCTGACTGTTCTGCTTAGTCTTCATACTCCATTACTTTTTGAAGAAAAAAAACGCTCTTACCACTTGCTTTGGTGTACGAAAGAAATTTCAACTTTATGCTCAAAGAAGAATTTGGCATAAAAACTTTGGACAATGATTGTCTGCCCTCCTAGTTGTGGTGTCCTTCCATGCCCTCTTATTTTGTGCGATCACGGTTAAGCCACGTCAATATTTTATATTTTTATTGTTTTTTATCTTATTATCTCATTAAAAAATTAATATAAAATATTGACGTGGCTTAACCGTGACCGCACAAAATAGAAGGGCATGGAAGGGCGCCACAACTAGAGGGCAGACAATCCTTATCCAAAAAATAATGCAATTAACTGTAATTTTTTGTTAGAGTACAATCATATTTACGTAGATTTTTATATTTAAAATATGCAGCTCCCTTTCGAAATGATCTAAGTAGGAATTCCGTCATAAACACAGTTACATGAAACGGCTACAAGATATTTTGGAAATTACGTAACAATTTTATGGAGTTAAGCAAATTTTTGTTGGATAATGTTAGAACGGTCAAAATTTTAAATCAAATTTGTAAAATAAATAATGTATTACCAATAAAAAGTAAGTACATTAATTAACAATTAAATGATAATTCAATTATCAACAATCACATCATTTAATTTACAAAATTCAATTTAAAATTTTGATTTTCCTAAAATTACTTTTTTTTTATAAATCTGGTGTTAAACTCAAAGAACAGGTTGTATAAAATTTATCCAAGAAAAAGACGAAGAGCAAAAGGTTGGATATATATCTAATATCCAATACCAGTTGCCACGTGGCAGAAACCCATTGCCACACACAAATTTCTTGGGCCATTATCGGCTGTTGATTGAGTGCACAAGTAACTGGGGAGAGAAGAAACTCAAAAGATTGAGGATTCCAGAAACTCCTTCGATGGCAGGGATTGGCTCTTGCTCTACGACTCTCTCCTCCACAAGGTAACTTATTCCCTTCCCTGTCTTTCTTTGTTTTCGTGTTGGAAAGACTGCATTTTTACTAGGAAAGTTTCCTACTCTGAATACTCTCTCGGATTCTCGATGGCGGGTTTTCTTGTTTGGTTGCTGAGAAAATGTAGAAAAGTAAGATTATTCAACAACTAACAGAATCTTTTGCTCTTTTGAAGCATTATGAGATACAGAAATACGTTCAACTACTCATCTAGCCAGATGTGTTTTTAGCTTGTTTTTATACCAAATTTTCATGCATTTGATATGAACAGCCACATCATTTGAATTAATCAGATTTTTAAATTTAGTTTATTATTTAATAAACTAATAATTAAGAAAAACTAGTTAATTAAATGATGATTGTGATATACGAGGCGTCTTTTTCCTTCATTTCCTTCGGTTTTGCAAAATTTTTAAATGATGTGGCTGTCCACATTAGATGCACCAAGTAGTATAGAAATGTGGTATTAAAACATGGTATGAATAACATTACTCTTTCCTATAACCAAAAACGTTTATGATGGCGCTTAGTAGGAAAAGCTAAAAGTGATTATGACTTCTGGAGAATCACCAAGTTCCAAGTGCTTTTCAGAAAAGCGCATGTTGGAGAATAGAATCCCACATCGGAAACTTCACATAGGAAAATTACACCTTACATTGTATGGTTCCATTTCTAGCTAGTTGCACAGAGGCCAACAGCTGCCCAACCGTGTAGTGGTTCAGTTGGAACACTATCGGGAGGTGATTAGTAATTTAGTAGTGGGCCGCTAGCTCGACTCTGAAATCTTGACAACACCTGTTTCCAAATGCTTTTTGAGCAGCACCTTGAAATTGTACCAGAAGCCTAGCACTTGTTTAGGTTCAAATCGCATATGCATTACAAAATTTACTCCTTATTTTGTTACATTTTGTTTCTTTTGGATCACTTTGAACGCAGTTGGTATCATGGTAATATATGTTAGTGAATCTAGTGAAATTGTTACACACACAAAGAAAAATGAAGTAAGGGGTAAGAAAATTTTTTTGACAGCAATTTCTGCACATCTTGGTTGAAACTTGGCACCCGTACTCATGGTGGAGGAACCATCTTAGGGCAACCAACCCGCCATCGACAAAAATTCTCAATCAGAGCAGAAGTGAATTTTGTAAGTGCAGAAGAAGCAAAAGAACTTGTTGCAGTTGAGGGATATACAGTCATTGATGTCCGGGACAAATCTCAGTATGAACGAGCTCATATCAAATCTTGCCATCATGTGCCCCTCTTCATTGAAAACCAAGACAATGATTTTGGTAAGCATTTCTTTCTTGGACAACTCATTTGTCACAAATGTGGCGTCATTTTTATATAATAATAATAACCAGAACCGTTCGTTCTTTTTGTCATCATCTAAAGATCATCTTCAAATTTTGTATCTTTTGTATTAAATTTGAGCATTTTATGATTTTCATAACCGAAATGGAATTTGATTTTGTTAATGATGAATTATGGGCAGGAACAATCATAAAGAGGACTCTCCACAACAATTTTTCTGGTCTCTTCTATGGATTGCCTTTTACTAAACCTAACCCTGAATTTGTAGAGTCAGTTAAAACCAAGTTCTCACCCGAAAGTAAATTGTTACTGGTGTGTCAGGAAGGGCTGAGGTAAGTTTTTTCATATGTTAGCTGCTATGTTTTTCACCTAGCAACCGTTTGACAAGATCCTTTTGTTTCCTTTTAATTTGAAGGTCTGCTGCTGCTGCCAATAAGTTGGAGCAAGTAGGTTTTGAGAACATAGCGTGTATAACATCAGGTCTTCAAAGCGTAAAACCCGGTTAGGATTCGAGCTAGCTCCAATGTCTTTTCGTTCTCTGGATTATGATCTGTTAAAAAGATTATTTGGATCTAATGCGACCGTTTGCTACACCAGGAGAATTTGATTCAGCTGGTTCGACGGAGTTGCAAGATGCCGGCAAAGCCGGATTAGTCACTGTTCAGGGAAAGATCTCAGCTGTGCTTGGAACAGTACTAATCTGTAAGTCCTTATGAATTTGACCTTAAAAGCACTTTTGTTCTGTTGGTCCATGAGGTGATATTTTGATCTCTGTTCTGATCAAATGGCAGGTGCATATTTGTTCATCACCTTCTTTCCCGACCAAGCAGAGAAGATACTCGCAATTTTCGCGGCCAGCTAGCCCGAATGCGGTGCATACATTTATGAGGAAGTTTTGCAGATCTCTCCAACCCCATCAAGAGATTTGAGTAGGGAGAGATTTTTGAGGCATGTGCTGCTCTGCAACAAGCTGTATAAGGTTCAGATCATGATAAAATGTCATACATATTCATCATTCAACAGGTTTTTGCTGCCTTATTCAGGTTCCAAACCAGTAAGATCATGACGATAATCTACACCAATGCACGATGACGTTCCAAATATAAATAAAATTCATATGACGAGCTATATCACTATAGAATTACAAGCTATAAACCAAAACCTCGCGAAAGGGAAAGAAACTCGAAGGTTAGGGTCGAGATCCAATATTCTAGACCCACGAAAGAGGAAAAAGGAAAATTCACAAGGCTGTGAACCTAGGTTGACAAAATATTACAGTAAGATTTTGTTTTCTTTACCCAAAAAATATTACAATGAGATTAGCAAATGTATTCTGATTCCATCCTGTGCACCGTGTATCAATGCATAAATTATGCAGGGTACCATACCATTCCACAGTACTTAGGGTTGATCCGCAGCTGCCAACGGCACGATGAGCATGATAGGATTGAAGGATAAAACAGCAAGCTTCTTTCAGCACCGCTCTTGTTCTACGGCATTATGATGCACAAAATCATTCTCCTTGTAGGCAATAGAGCTGACGGATGTTTCCAGAAGCTGTCAAATGGGTTAACTAGATCAGCTTTTAAACAACATCCTACTTATCTACAATAAAAGCTCATGAAATTACATATAATGGTATGTATTTGGCACAATTTCAACTCAATACTATGCATTATGGTTCAAATAAAGCCACATAAAAGAGGGTATTAAAAAATAGTATACTATTCAGAACGTTAAACAGCAGTATATGTCGCTTGAAAATGCAGTTTCAAAATACAGGATATGCCAACTAACTTTGTTGTGCAAAGTGCTGATGATGTTCCAAAGAAATACAATGTTCTAGCACGTGTGTGTCAACGTGTGGAAACTATTGTAATAATGAACATTACCATATAACCAGTCTTTAAAATATACGTGGAGAGCAGTTGATAATTCCCGCTTTCTATTTTCTTCAAGAGGTGCTTCCTTCAATAATTGCTTTACCTCCCCAAGATTGTTCTGCAGGAGAAAAGGTTAAACATAATTAAAACATAAATAACATTGACCACCTCAATCAAACATCAAGGAATTCTTAGTAAAACAGTAAGAAAATATCTAATGACTAAACCCAAATATAAAAATAAAAATCTACACTAGTGTTAAGCCGGAGTAAGCATACATTTCTATGCTGGGAAACCATGTAAGCATCTGGTAATGGAAATGGGTTGTCTTTTGTGGAGCCCTGCGATTCACCTCCATACCAGTTTGGAATCTGAATATAAAAGAGACATATAGGATGTAACTAGATAATTCAGAAAGAAAATGAGTAATTGTACAACCATTGCCATCTCAACCACCCTAAGCCAACCAAATGAAGAAACATACTCATAAATACAATTGTAATGCCCCTAATGTGCGTGACTTTGTCCGAAGACTTTGTTGGTAGAGCTTTTCAGAGGCTTTTCTCTATTTAATTTCCAATGAAAAACTATTATTTCAGAAAACTAAGGAAACCCCTTTAATACAGTATAAAATCTAAATTAAAAGCTTGTAAAGATTATAATACCAAGAAATTTGTGAACTGGTCGGGGTCTAAGTGTGCAGCAGACTCAGCCTGAGCCTCAGAGACACCTGCTGGATGAGATAATGAATCATGTGGGTCAACCACTCCAAGTGGCAGGGGCTCATCCCATCTGTTGATAGTAGCATCAACCCCAACTTCCTTCATGTGCTCCTCCAACTGACTGTAAAATGTATTGTATGGTGCCACCTGATAAAAGCCGAAAGGTGAAAACAAAGATCAGAGCATGTTAAATCTTCATTAGAACTTGAAAACTAAAACACACAAAACTATGATCATAACAATATATAATACTTATTATGATCGAAGAAATCAATGCTACATTTCAGTAAAAAAAATTCAATTTTGTCTACTCTTATAGTCATATTGCATTCGATTTGACGCCAAAGGTTCAACATAACAAAAGCATGCATGCAAACCACTATTCAAAAATAAAAAATAGCAACTATATGCGTCAAGGCTGTCAGCAAAGATCATTTTAAAAGGATGTGCGCCTGTGTGTAGCAAGGGCATCTTGACTATAACTTGGTAAGTTCCACATTTTTTTTTTCCAACTCAACAAATTGAAGAGTACAGGAAACCCTAGATGCTTGAATGTTAGACAGATCAAGAGCTACAATATCTGGGGACATGCTATCAAATGTAGAATGGAAAGAAAGTTCCCTTCTCTTGATATGAATCACAATAGAACCAGAAGAGTGGCCAATAACATGTAAATGAAACATATTGTTAAAGTTGGATGCATATATGACATTACCGAAAAAAGTCATGGAGATTTACAAAAAACCAAACAGGTTAAACCAATATACGAGCAAACCCACATTAAGATTAGTTGTAACAAAACGAATCCACATTAATATAAGTTGCAGAAAAAACAGAAATTGGGGGAACTCAATCAAATGTAGATTATAGTGTGAAAATTAAACTGCATGAGTACTGGCTAGAAACACAATTGTGCAATCAATTGGGGCAAGATTCACCTGCAGCTTATGGTTATCACCAACAATAAGTGGTCGCTGGTTGACACCAAGGAAAAACATGCATTCACGGCAGTTAGCAATGCAGATTCGATTTGCTGCTGTAATCACATGAACTCGCTCACAGTGTTCGATTCTAACAGCCTGTAAGAGACATTAGACATCTAAGCTATAAGATTCAAGTTAACCAGGTGACACAACTACCGATGTTCATTGCATACAAAACAGTAATTAGTTGGCCACTTCACATGACAATATACAGACATTGGACTAATTCAAATGTTCACTAAAGGGCAAAACATCAGGCCTAATTAGACGTAACAAAAGTTATTACATTTGATTAACCAAACCATTATGCAAAATCTGTAACTTAAAAAACAAGTTGTGCAAGAACTTTGATAAAGCTTTGCATAACCACCACATAAGAAGCATATAGGTAATTCACAGGAACACCAGTCAACTCATCATTTCACAAACAAAGATCAAGAGTAATTATCTGTAGTTGTTAGAGAGTGATTCAACCCATTATACATTCTACCAGACAAACAAAATTCAAAAGCCTTCTTTTTCATTGTGTTATAAACTTGCATGATCATTTCATTGACTTTCAGAAGTCAACTGCAAACTTTGTATTTGTGATAGGAAAGGGTAAAAATGAGTGCCAAAAGAAAGTGACTGGGCAGGCATAAGCTTAGTGGGAATGAAATGCAACATGACTACTGGCAAAGTCGAACTGAAGTTATCAGTTAGTAGCATTACCGCAATACATCAAGTAACCAAATTCTACCATCTTATCTGATACCAAATTTTTAAAGATGAAGGATAAACAAATCCACAGATCTTTACAGACCACAAGTCAATCATTCTGATATGTTTAAATTTACTAGAGATAGAAAACTATTTCCAATTCTACTATCAACATCAGTACCACAGGTATAACCTTTTCAGTATCCAACTATATATTAGGGAATAATTACAGATATCACAGCAACAGTCAATATCCAAAGCATAAATACAAATGTCTTTCCTATTACCTTTCCAACAGCTCCAAGAACAATTGTAGCATCAGAGCATCCATAAACTGTGGCATATCTCAGAGGTGCTAATATGTAGATAACTGAATCGTGGCAATTTAAAACCTGAAATTGCAAACAAGTTACTACCAAGCCAATATACCTCTTAGAAGAAACACTCCTATTTTAGTTCACCGCTTTTATGCACAAAGCATGTAAAGGAACATGTTGAGAAAAGATAACAATAAAGCTGACAACTTGACAAATTTGATTAACCAAGTGCATTATTAAGTTCAATGATCTTTATAATTAAGATTAGGATTAAACTGAATGAGCAGCTACCTCCCTTCCTTAAATGCATAATGGCAGGACTCAGCAAACTCCAAACTTAAAATAAATACATAAATAAATAAAAGTGAAAAATGCATCGATGGAACAGTTAGCCAATTTGGAAACCAAAATATAGCATAGCAAAACCTTCAATCGATCACACATATAACACAACAGGTGCATTCCCACAGCCCCAAGAGTGAATCCCCAATGTGGCATGCAATAAGTTATTAGAAGCTCAAAGACATAATGACTTGATTCTTGTGTCTTATTAATAATTGGGTTCTCCTCATTTCATTCTTTCTGGTTCTAGCTCCTGAACTTCTAGAAGTGTTAAAATATGAAACATCCCGTAAATGTAGAACAGACATCAGAGGAAAAAAGAATAGATTTTACATTTTTATAAACTACTTACAAGAAACCATAAAAATATGTCTTATCATTCATGAACCAACCTTTACAGAAGAACCTTTAAGATCAGATGTTCGCTTTACAAGTGATGACTTGGAGATCCCCTCAATAAAACTTGGGCCTCTGACACTTGATGAGCCCTTGTTTGAACTCGTGCAGGCATCAGCCATAGGAACATCTTGGTCTGAGGAACTGGGTGTTCCGTTTTCTTTTGGAGAAATCCTTTCCGAAATATGTTCCAAAGATGAGACCATATTCTCTAGAACCCAATCGTGAACTTGCGCTGCAGGAACAGGAACAGCAGGCATATCAGGATCTGAATTTGCAAAAAAAGGAGCGTGTTGGCTGAATTGATTTCCTTCAGATCCTTTGTCACCAAAGTGAAGCAGAAACCCAAGGTGCTCAAATTTCTCCATGGTCAAAACCTATAAAGGGTTAAATCAGATCATTAAGTGGGCTTGGGAGATACCAACAAAAAAGATACAACTACAAACTCCATAACATAAAATAAAAATAAGACATCAGCACCGGTTGTCCATGATAAAAAAACAAGGAGACATTAGTTATTGTGGCCAACTTATTGTCATCCAGATTAACTGTTCTGCCAGTACCTTCTTTATCAACTGCAATGGCCACCAAAAGAAGAGGAAATGTCTATCCTTCCTTTTGCGACTTTAAGACGCAGCAACATGCTAACCATGTGTTGGATTTACTGAACTGCATTTCCATTCCATTAAATCTGTCCTACTTTACGTCTTTTTAGATTAATAATAATCAAACTTCAGTATGTTTCATGCAATTGGAATGTAGAATGTATGGTTCATGGTTCACACTTCAAACATCCCATAAAGAAATCACTTCCCACAAATACAAATGTTCATAAGTGATGATAATTGGTGTTGCACTTATGACCGAAACAAAGCATGAATTAAGGATTTGGGTGGTGCTCACAGTACGAATGGTGTTTTTCAATCAAATTGGAGAAAAGTACCAGCAACTATTATCTTTAATACAATTTACTTTTTGGTAGCCAAAAAGGTGAATAATTGACTCAACCAACAAAGATTTAATAATTTCACATACCAGAGATTCTTCTCCTTCCCCCTCCACAGATTCTGCTAATAAAGAGACAAGGTTGGCCAAATGCTTTTTCAAATATGATAACTGATGTGCCTCTTCATCAGCCTGTGATGGCATAAACCGACGGCTATTGCTACGCACAAGCTGTCATGTGTTGGAATTCCAAGGTTGATATAAGTTTAATCCAACAAAATAAATGTCTCAAATCAAAGTTCCGTGCAATTAAATATAAAAAAACGAAAAGTTTCAGGACACAAATGTTGCAAGTTAAATAGTATTGCCCAAATTCTGATACTGAAAAATGTTGTACTATGTACTACAAAAATTCATCCAAGTGTAATCAACTCAACAAAACCCTTTCTCTAAAAGTTTATAATCGACCTCGTGATTACCATTTCGCAACACAAAGAGTACATAAAGCTAATTAAACCGGGGTGGACACAATGTAGCACTGTCATTCCAAATGAATCTAAACATACACATCCTGGAAGATAAAACTAGTTGGTCCGCTCACTACAAGCCAAGATTAGGTACTTGAGCATTTTACGTTTAGTGCAATTCAATCCAACAATGTAGCAGACAATGCAACGAATTGTTACAACCCCCACCCCAAGCACGCAATTGATCAAAACTCCAACCAAAACACAATGAGAAGTAAGATTAGTCAGATACTAACCACAATAAGTTCAATAATGGATAGATCAAATGGAAATATATTCCATTTCAATCCACATTGTATTCCAATACCAACGAACACACACAAAGTCAAACAATTGACCTGAATAATCCCATTTTCTACATTGCAGCAATCTCATGTCAAGAAAACCAGCGTCTTGAATAAAATTGCCAACCTTTTCAACTTAATTAACCGAAATCTAACCAAAACCAACCGGCAACCAAATTAATTAATCGCGGCAAACTCCATTTCTAATCCACACGCATTGCACAATGCACCACCAATTAACTAAAGAAAGAAAACAAAGATCAATTAAGGGACAGCTTCTCACCTGCAATGGCGACAAAGCGGACAGATACCCATCGAAAGCCGACGTCGAAGGCCAGACATCGGCGACGGCAGCCGAGTCCTTGTGCGTCCGCGGCAGCAACTTCTTATACGACTGAATGTAGAGGAACAGAACCAGATCATGCACATCGGCTCCGGCCTCGTCAATCCCATCTGGCTTGGCTTTCACGAGCGGGTCGGACTCCGAGTGCAGAACCGACGCTAGGGTATCGAGGACGAGCTTCGCCTGATCAATGGAGATCTGGAGAGCCTCGGAGATCGCGGCCGAGTCGACCCGGTGACTGGGCGACTTCTCGATCAGCTTCTGCTTCAGCGGAATCAGGGTTTGGGTCGGGTCGGTGAAGATTAGCTTGGGGATGGGCAGCAGCCCGTGCTCGAACGGCTCGCGGCGCGGGTGAATCAGGAGGGCCGGGTCCTTGGCCGAAGACGACGTCGTTGCGGGCTCAATTGGGTCGCTCATGGCTTCTTTTCTCAGGAGGCAGCAAAACGCAGAGTTTTTGTGTAGACAGAGATTTGTGAGTTGCAGATCTTCCAGAAATGAATAACGAGAGAGAGGTTGAGGAGAGAGTGAGGGAATGATCCGGTGCGATTCGGTGCACGGAAGGTGAACCGCGTGGACGTGTTAATTGGGAGTTGGGTTGCAATCATCAGTACGTATTTTTCAAAAACAAAAAAAATCAGCTGCTAGTTTTGTCGCGGCAGTTCATTCTATCAGGTTGAAAAAATTCATATATGTATTTTAGCCTTCTTTTGATTAATAATGTGTGATTTATCAGTACTAAAAATCAAACTCAAAATATACCGTGTAAATACATCCTGAAATTCATACTTAACTACTTAATCACCCTCTGACTATCATCATTACGTTGAATTGTGGCTAATTCCAAGAGGTTAGTGGAGAAGAAGTGGATTAAAGAGGGGGCCGTGGCCCGTAATGCATCGGACATGTGTATGACCATTTTAAATGACATCAACTAAATTATCGACTGCTATGATTTTCTTTAATCTTTTGACCATAAAGTTGCAAGGATTTCAAACGTCTTAATGTATTAAAAATGTCCCTCTCTAATTCCGTTAAATCTAAAATTGCCCTCTTAATGAAACCAGAAAAAACATTAAAATTACAAGGTTGAAGTGTTGATTTAGTTTTGAATTATCATCTCAGTGAAAATTAAGTTCCTGAATTATTTTTTCGGTAAAATAAGTCCCTAAATTCATTAAAAATTACTAATTTCATCCCTACAATTATATTCAAAGCTATTTTATCTAGTTTTTCTTCAACTTAAGTCACTGGACACACTTTAGAGCGTAATACCGTCATTTTCTCTCCTATAAGACCTTAACATTACATATAGGTTGAGAATCTAACGTCTAATTGACCCTCCAAATTTAACTCGATACACTATTTTTTATGAAAAATTACCAATCTACCCCCCAATGTGTATCACATGCAAGTAACGTGACTTAAATTGACGGAAAATTGAATATAGTAGCTTCAAATCTAATATTAGGGATGTAATTGGCAAATAATTGATTTTTCTGAAGAAAAAATTTAATGTAGGGACCTAGTTTTCACTAGACCTGGCAGTTTTTGACACGACACGGTGACATGACACGAAAACGACACGAAAATAACGGGTTTCGGGTCAACACGATAACTTATTGGGTCACTATCGGGTGACCCGTTAAGAACCCGTTAATAACGGGTTCTTAACAGGTATACACGCGGGTAACACGTGGGTAACCCGTTTCGACCCGTTAAGAAAAAAATTATTTTAATAATTTTAAAGTTTAATTACTAAAAGATTTATTATAAAATACAATAGTCATATTAATATATACAATATATTATATATTAAATATATAGTTTTGTATTATTGTTCTATATAAATTATAAAAAAATAAAAAAAAAGTTTTAGTCATTATTTATTTTTATTCTGAGAATTCCTTATTATCATTACTAGGATAAATTTTACATAACATATTCTTGTCCAAAATTAAAAAATTGAAGGATAACTATGACGAAAAGTCTGAAAACTTGACACAACGATCTTCAATGCCTTATGATTCTTTCCCAACTGGTTGTGCGTTAATATTCATTTGGAAATTCAACTTTCTGATAGAAATCATTCAAGTGCACAAAATGGGTTTTAAGGCATGACCACCTTGCTCCCATAGCTTTGTGAGAACTTGCCCCAATCGGAGTGTTGATCAACTTGGATTGAGTTGCATATTTAACTAGTTGTAGACTTCAGACAATAGGTTTGCGAGTTGAATTTGTGATGCGGTGTTGGTCCGCACAGAGCCGAACCTGCATTTTCGACCTGACTTGGAAGTATGGTTGTCACTCCATCTTAAAGTTCATACTTGTAAGCTTTTTTTAACCTGATCATTCATGCAAGCTTCTTTTGGAATAAGCCAAGTCCACTTTTGCTACTCCATGTCTTGTGTGCTAGCGAGTCTTTCCAAACTAAGCATTTTAGTCGAAGATTGTGTCGCAAAATGGTGCTCCATGTGTTGGATCTTATGCCGATGGTGTTGCTCATGGCAGATGTCGTTGGCCAAGGGAATATGATTCTTCTTCTAGGGAAAACACTAGTTGTTGGAACCAAATTTGCGCACATCTGTGGATAGAGACGGTATCGAAATCACTCATTAACTCCGCCAAGGGGTGAATGGGGGGTTCATTAAGAGGTGTGATTGATTATGGTTCGGGCTTCCTACATATCTTTGCGGTTGGAGAATCAAATCACGTGTAGTTCTAAGAAAGAAGTGGTGTGATGTGTGCTACATCGTGAACCATCCTTGACAAAGATCCCTAACTTAGGCATGTTGGAGATGTTTCTCCATGTCTACCGTCTACGTGTAGATGAATGGAGTGTAGAGAATATGTTAGCCTATGTTAGGTGTAGAGAGAATGTGTGTTGTGACTATTAGATGATCAAAAAGAAGTCTGGAAATTAAAACTATGTTTGGATGAGGGAAATAAACTTGGAATTTCAATAAAAGTTAGAATTTTATAAATTAACATGCACCAATTCCCTTGTTTGGCTTCATAAACATAGAAATTTCGAATTTCCACGTGGAAAAAAAAAACTTGGAATTTGAGACCTCCAATTCCCAATTTTAAATTCCATGTAAATATGTGTTATTTCCCAATTTCTATGGTTTAAGAGTAAAAATAACAAATTTCGTATTCAATTCCATTATTCTTTTAGGTTAATCAAACAAGAAAATTCACAAATTCTATAAAATAAATCTCGTCATTTCAATTTCTATCATTTTAAAATTCCTTAGGGATCTTAAATTTGTTCATCCAAACAGAGTGTAAAGAGATTCCCCTAGATAAATACCTAGCCTGGACATTTATAAAGGTCTTGAGAGAATAATCCATACTAAATCGGAAAACTATTTATGAGGAAATTTAGGATAAGCAAAGAGAGCAATGGGATCTTTATTCTATAAAAGGGATCCTTCACTCTCACTGGGAAGAGAAGCAAAGAGAGCAAAGGAGGGCAGAAAGAAGAGCAAAGAGAGCAAACCCTAGTCTCTATAGCCTCTATGTACATTGTAACCTTCATTGATATAGTGAAACCATATTGACACCAATGTGGATGTAGCCCCAACTTGGGGTGAACCACATTATATCTTTGTGTTCTTGTGCGTTTGTGTGATTCACGGTCGAATTTATATCGGTCCAAGTTTGACCCAATTTTCTGCATTAATAATGTCTAATCCTTCTAGAATTATGATTATGTTGCCTAATCCCCAAGGTATCCAAATTTGACATGAATTTGGATTTTCTTACTTGGGAGACAACTAATACTTATAATGGAGTTAAGCCTAGCCTGTCAGACTAAGGTTGTCTAACTACATGTTCCAACTAGTTAGCCTGTTGGAATATCTTACTCCAATTTGACTAGGAAACTTGACTAGTTTGATTGTTTGAGCTCCATGGGCTATAGGCATTATGGTCATTCTCGCCACTCGGGTGCTAAGTGTTAGAGGCGTAAAATTCATGGTTACACATAGCCGATTTCTACAAAACTACAACCTCAAACCACTACCAATAGAACCAGTGAAACCTGTGGAGTGTAGTTGTTGTTTTGCATGTGGGTTTGGATGTCAGGAAGTTGATAGACTAAAGAACTTTAGTTCACCAATCTCTCTAACGAATTTCGGTTGAAACACGATGAAATGGCTAACTGCTTCCAAGTGTAAAAAGCATGGGTTGCATGTTGTTTATGAATTGAAATCGAGAGTTTTAACTTATGTGTACCTATATGTTCATTTCCCCAGTTTTTTACAAGAGAAAACGACCAAATTTCAACGAGTTTGTTGAAGATCTTGAAGTCAAATGATTATATATAGGTTCTACTAAGTATTTCAGACCTTTTGTGAAGTTTTGGGTGGAAAATCCATCAAAATGAGCTAATTTGGACTTTTGAAATAATTTATGGAAATTCTACAGAATTTGCTCGAAGATTCCTATGGCGGAGCATGGCAGTGGACTTAACGACATTAACATCGATAGCGGCGGAATCCGTTAGTTCTAACGAAATCATTGATGACAAAGGTAAATCCTGTCAACTTCTCCTGTTTGCATGCACAAGCACGTTTACTCACCTCACTCGTGAGTAAGTGTGCACTAGGTGGCACGTGGCAATGTCTGCAATGACGTACTCGCCGACAACAGCTGCAATGATAGTGGCACTAACAACCAGATGACATGTGGCGGCTTGTGACCATTTATATTGTGGAGCGTGACGGCTTGTGCTGTGGTGCGTAAGGACCTAAGACTTAACCTAAGGTTTGTCGACATTTTAAATCACATCATGCACTCCATTTTCACTAATTCGGAGGCATTGTTTCTAGAAATAGCATCACCGTTTCTAGAAAATCGTATCATTGATTTATGTGACCATTTCCAGAAGTGTTGGCACTAGGGGTGGGCAGGGGCCGGGCCGAGCCCAAATTTGAAGGGACCGGACCGGAGCCGGGTGCAAGGGAGACGGGCCGGGGATTACATTTTCTTATATAGGAACCAGACCTTACCCGGCTCGGTTGAAACGAGCCGGATCGGGTCGGGTCCACGGGTCTTCTTTTTTTTTCGAAAAAAAAACTAAAATTTGCATTAATTGCACAGTTTCACCAGTGCAATAGATTATGCATAGGAAACCCAAATTATGCAATATGGAGCCCAGATAATGTAATAGGAAATATTTCAAAATATTTCCAATTCCAAATGCACCCACTTCCTTATAAAATCTTGAGCATAAACATCTCCGAACAAAGCAGATCAAGACTTAGTAGATTAATACTCACAACAGAAACCCAGATAATATAATCCACAAAAAATTGAAGCACATAGCTAAATTAACAAAGTTTAAATATTTAGCAGGTCATTAGGTATATAGGCATCACAAGAAATCCATGATAAATACGAATAGATCTCGATGTGAAAGCCCTAATACGAAGCTAAGAGTGACCTAACACATATGATGGCCATTTCAAAACTTGTAACACATACATCAAAATTCCTAACAACCAGTAGGTCCTCACGTATGTGCTTCTGCAAGATATAGAAAGTAATGAAATCTAGAACAGAGTATCCAAAACATAAATAACTCACCTATACAAATCACACCAGAATGACTTACTCTTTCATCAAGATTACCAAGAAACTTCACAGCACGCAAGCTAAACTCATGCAGGTATCCCAATAAGGAGATGGTTTGCAATGTTTTACCAAGCCCTTGATGGAAGAGAACAAAACATATTCATCATTAAGATAGCTCACACAAAGTAAATACACAATTCAATACATGGAAGAAAGGAAAGATTTAACCCTGTTAGCTGCAAATCGGTGCTTACCATTTCATCTGCAAAGATTCCATTTATTCCATTTTCATAGAGTCGTATGAGCCAGTTCAAACCAGCCAGTTGGTAATCCCTCATCTTCCCCTGAGACAAAAGGAAAAAAGAAAAGTCTTAAACCTTAAACTGTGAAGTACGTCATTTGAATACAACCTTCTGAAAGTTAGAGAAAATCAACTAGATTTAAGAAAAGTCTCTCACAAGAAGGTTGTGTCAATAACCATGTGGTTCTAGCCCCAGCCAAACCCTCTTCTTCCTCCTTAAGGCATTCTTCTTCCTCTTCCTCTTCAGTTATTTTGGAAGCATGGTGACCTTTAAATTTGTGATTAAACAAGTAAGCACCAGTAAGAACTTTTAAAATCTTACTTCACTCATGCAATAATCATAACCAATTAAAGGCATTCATCCTACTTTTTTTAAACAAAAGAAATTCTAGCTCAAAAATTCAATTCCTATTTATCTCTTAAAAAATTCAATTCCTATTTATCTCTTCAAAGAAAATAAATTACCGAAGACAATAATCAATGACATGATAGTATAGATTGAATACGCAAGACTCTTCAATGATTATTGAACTTACTTTCCCTTCACTTTCTTCTGAGATGTCGAGCATGCGCTTGCTGATCTTCTTGGAGTAAACCTGCAGGATCTGAATCCCGTCCTCCTCGATGAGGGGAGAGGATGACGTACTCGAGATGACAAATAAGAGGTGACAAATCGAGAAGATGGGTAGTGGGCTGGCTGGGTTCTGTAAGTCTGGTCCCTGGGATGTCAAATCAAGACGGCGAGAGAGAGGTAAGAGAGAGGTGACAAATCAAGAAGATGGTTGTCGCCTATGTCGTCGTGCTGTCGGGGTGGTGAAAGGAAGGGGACGACGCATTGCAGACTACGAGAGAAACTCGATCGACAAAGTGAGAGTGATAGTCGAATTCGATAGGTTGAGGACGAGGAAACCTAAAACCAACGATTCATATTGGATGGAGAGATGATCTTTTCAATCTCATCCATTCGTTTTAACTAAAAACGGGCAAGTCCGGGTACCTGCGGTTCCTATACTTCAGGAACCGGTTCGAACCGAAAATTTCAAAGGCCCGCCCCGCCCCGCCTCGTTTCTGTTTTTACAAAATAGGAACCGGCTCGTACTCGCCCTGACCTGCGGTTCCTGTACCTGTTTGCCCACTCTTAATTGGCACGGTTTCTAGAAATAACATCACCGTTTTTAGAAATAGCATCACTATTTCTAAAAAAAGTGTCATTGTTCTTAAAAAACAAAATAAAAAGAACAAAAAGAAACTACTAATATAATAAGAAAAGGGCTTGAGTTTTCATTAGTTTGTTTAGAAATTATTGTTGTTAAGAAACAATGTTTCATATCAATAAAATTTTATTAAGTATTTTAATAAAAATTTGTTGATAATAAAAAATAAAATAAAAAGGAGGGAGGAAGGAGTGACATGAGAGAGAAAAGAGAGAGACGATAGTGATGGGTGAAAGGAGAAAGAGATAATGGTGACAAGTGAAAAGAGAGAGGGAATTCGGGTGAGGGATGGCGGGAGAGAGGGACGGGGATTTTTTTTATGAAAATAGACTTATATTAAAGCTAGAAACCACAGGAACAACCGGCACCAACCAAATTGAAATTTATGACTGGGCCAACAAAGTTTGGTACAACACCATCCCAGATATGATTGGAATGAAGACTAAGCCCATGTTTAGCAAAAGCATCCACAACAAAGTTAGTTTCCCTAAAAATACGCCTCCAAGAGATGGATTGGAATTTTGTTGCCAACTTTCAAATTTCTACTATCGCAACCATTAAGTTCCAGGGGACAGACCAACTACTAAGCACATAGTGGATTACTAATCTTGAGTGGCCTTCCACTTGGATCCTAAAAACACCTTTTTTTTAGGGCAAATGAGAGTCCTTTCTTCAGCACCATAGCTTCTGCCTCATATATCGTAGCTCCATCAACATTGAAGGAACCACCACCCAAAACATTCTCTTGATCATTTCTTAACATGAACCCTGCAGCTGCATTATGAAGACTGACTGACCCATCAAAATTGTGCTTTATAAAATTAGGGTTAGGAGGGTGCCATTTAATGTTTATGAGCTAATCTGGGGGGTTTTTTTTTTTTCTTGAAAGAAGGAGTTCCCAGAGAGAAAGCAAGAGCCCTGATTCTCACATGGTAAATAATAGTACCTACGAAATGTTTATTGTTTCTGTCATTCCATATTTGCCAACAAAGAATCAAAACCTAGCTTAACTTGCAAAGTTTGTCAGTAACAACATAACCAAGATTAGAAAGCCAATCAATAACCCTATTGAAATCAGCATTTAAATCACTTGGCATAATAAAATTACAAGTATGCCAAACTAACTTTGCAAAATCACAATTAAAGAAAGGATGTGTCTGAGTTTCATCTTCCTTGTTGCATAAAGGGCATTTAAGATCAATGTTTTGGATGAACTTACCGAGCCTTCCTTTAGTTTGAAGTCGATTATGTAGGAACATCCACGCAAACATTTTAAATTTAAAGGGAAGTTTTAACTTCCACATTCGTAAAATCAACTCACCCTTGACATCCAGATTCCAACAATTGTTTTGATTCCATATAGCTGACTTAACTAAAAACAACCCATTTTTAGAGCTTCCCCAAATAAGCGTATCCCTGCTTTCATCTTGAGGAATGACAATATTATAAATTATCTGACCAATCTCTAGGCTAACAAGATGTTCAATCTTATTTATATCCCAACACTTGTTTATAATGCAATCATTAACTGGAAGATTTCAATTGATATTAGCATGTTGATCTTCAGGGATGAGACGAGATAAAGGGTAAGGAAAAACCTAATTGTCACATCCTAGTGTCGGCTCCGCCATAGCACGATATTGTCAGCTTTGGGCCCTAGCCATGTCTTCACGGTTTTGTTTTTGGGAACTCACGAGAACTTCCCAGTGGGTTACCCATCCTAGGATTGCTCTCACCCAAACTCACTTAACTTCGGAGTTCTGATGGAATCCGAAGTCAATGAGTTACCAAAATGTCTCGTGCTATATGGAGGTGGGCATGTACATATAAGGCATATCACCCCATCTCCGTTGGTTGATGCGGGATGTTACAATCCACCCTCCTTAAAGACCCGATGTCCTTGTCGACACACTCACACCACACGGCAGAGTGGCTCTTATACTATTCTGTCACACCCCAGCCTCGGCTCCGTCATAGCACGATATTGTCAGCTTTGGGCATCAGCCATGCCCTCACGGTTTTGTTTCTGGGAACTCACATAAGAACTTCCCAGTGGGTCATCCATCTTGGGAATTCTCTCGCCCGAACTCGCTTAACTTCGGAGTTTTGATGGAATTCGAAGCCAATGAATTCCCAAAATGTCTCGTGTTATACGAAAGTAAACATGTACATATAAGGCACATCATCCATTCTCCGTTGGTCGATGTGAGATGTTACACTAATTGTGGGACCAAAACAAGATATCTTGACCATTACCCACCATCCATCTCGAACCCTTGGCTAAAATATCACGACAATTGAGAATGCCTTTCCAAGCTAGATAGTAGTATTGTCTTATCTTATTATTCATAAACTCTTCTTGTGTTAGGTATTTCCTTTTAAGTAGTTGCACCCACAAGTTGTGTTCTTCCATTAGAACTTTCCAGCCTAACTTTGCAAGGCACTCATATAAAACGATCAAGCTTTTTAATACCTAGACCACCATCCCATTTACTCATACAAACCTTATCCCGAGAGAAAGGAAAGATTTTTCTTCCTCTACCCCAAAGGAAATCCCTGCATTCGTTATTTAATTTATGCATTACTCTTGACAAGCATTTGAAACAAGACATAACATGATTAGGCATTCCAGAAAGGTTAGATTTAATAAGAGTTACTCTCCCCATCTTTGATAAAGTATTAGCTTTCCATCCAGAAAGCTTTTGTTTAACCCTTTTTATAAGTTCATTTTTCATTTAAAGGGTCATTCCATAAAACAATATTATGAATTCCAAGATATTTTCCAATAGTTGTTTTATGTTGTATATGGAGAACTTGAACTATATCATTTCGGAGTTGGGACGACGTATTATGGGAGAAATATAAAGAAGATTTATGAAAGTTTACTTGTTGTCTTGCAACCCTAGTAAACATATTAAGGATACTGAGAATATTTCTGGCACCTTTAACAATGGCTTTGGCAAACAATAAGTAGTCGTCAGAAAATACTAGATTAGAAATTTTAAACTCCCTTGGTGAAGAAAGGATACCCACATGAGATTTTGGGTTGGACGCAATCAAACTTAGATACCTAATTAGGGGATCTATGCATAAGATAAAAATGTAAGGAGATAGAGGGTACACCCCGTATCTATGTGGAACACCATTGATAAGGATCGAAAAAGATGTTGAGTAATACATTTCATAATTAGAGTAACCCTTTTGTCATTTAAACCAAATTTTTGTAGCACATACCTAATATTGTCCCAATTGAGGAAGTCATAAGCTTTTTCCAAATCAAGCTTGATCTCCCAATCCTACCCTTCTTCCTTTTAAGCAAACATTTCATGGGCAATAAGTGTATTATCCTAAATTGAACGTCCTGGTGCAAAAACACCTTAATTTTTGGATATACATTTATCCAATAAGGGCTTAAGCCGTTGAATTAGGGTTTTTTTATTTTTGATTTTTTATTTTTTTTATCACAAATGGTCCCTGAAATTGACCCTCACCCTCAAGATGGTCCCTAAAATTAAAAATCAATCAATGTAGTCCCTGAAAAAAAGTGTCGCAAATCAATGTGGTCATTCCATCACAATTCTGTTAAAATTTCCGTTAAGTGCTAATGTGGCACATATATGGACCCACAAGATTTACCGGGTTTTTTTTTTCACAAATGGTGCCTAAAATTAACCCACACCATCAATATGGTCCCTGAAATTGAAAATCAATCAATGTAGTCCTTGAAAATAGGTGTCACAAATCAACATGATCATTCCACCACAATTCTATATAAAAAAATTGTTATGTGCTGATATAGGTTTAATAATTAATTAAAAAAGTTGTCTAAATACCTTTTTGCACAATGAGATTTTTTTTTCTTATAGTAGGGCCTACTTCGAAGAGAGCTCATTATTTCAAGGCAAACCTTGTCGTTCTTTGCATCACCAAACCATTAGGGAAACGTCGAACAAGCTTTCCATGATTAGGGTTATGAGGATGTTGATCGCCTAAATGTTAACGGTGATGTCCCAGAAATCGTTGCCAATGAGCCAAGCTCTCACCAAAACGGATTTCGATCTAGGTTCAATTCGGTGAAGATTGTCGAATTGTGTAAACATGAGTGTATTGAGAGTTTTTTTTAGAGAATAAATAGCGAAAGAGGTATAGAAATGCGGACTAAGAACAGAGGTGATTGCATAATTGGGTTTTTGGGTTGAGTTTTTTTTTATTAACTATTAAATTATTAAGCCTATTTGTAATTTTTTTTTAAATTTAAGTAGACCTGTGTGACCAATTTATGTGTCACATCAACACATAACAAAATTTTTGACAAAATTGTGACATAATGACTACATTGATTTGAGACATACGTGATGGACTACATTGATCAATTTTCAATTTAAGGGACCATTTTGATGTTGCGAGTCAATTTCAATGACCATTTTGATGTCATGGGTTAATTTCAAGGACCATTTGTGAGAAAAAATGACTTATGAGGCCCATTTATGTGCCACATCAGCATTTAATAGATTTTTTAATAGAATTGTGACCACATTGATTTGTGATACCTATTTTTAAGGACTACATTGATTGATTTTCATTTTTAGGGACTATCTTGATGGTGAGGGTCAATTTCAGGGACCATTTGTGATAAAAACCCTTAAAAGATCTTGTTGGTGTGATCTTTCCGTCACAATTCTATTAAAAATTCCGTTAAATGCTGATGTGGCACATAAATGGTCCAACAAGATTTACGGGTTTTTATCACAAATGATCTCTGAAATTGACTCATACCATCAAGATAGTCCTTGAAATTTAAAAATGCCTGCACATGAATGAACTTGATCATTGTCCGGAGTGTTTTGATCACACTTCCAGCTAATTTTGACACATTTCCCAAAATCTGGGTGTTGAAGCCACATTTCTTCCAACTTGAATTGAAATGGTTTTTTCTGTTTCAACTCATCATTGGTGGTTAAAATATTATGGCTATGATCAGATCCAAAGATTGGGTAATTATGCAAATTTGCATCACAAAATTCATTAATCCAAGTTGGGTTAGCAAGTGCTCGATCTAATCTTTCAAAGATAATCAAATCATCCCTATGACCATTAGTTCAAGTAAAAGGAACTCCAGTTGCAGGTAAAGAAAGAATGTTCCCCTTATTTAAAAAAATTGATGAAAGCATTCATATAAGTGGTGGTTACTCTATTACCTCATAGCTTTTCATTAATAGAAATAATGTTATTAAAGTCTTCCATCAAACACCAAGGTTTTAACCCTGGATTGAAACTCAGAATTTCCTCCCAAAGAAGATTTTGTAAATATTTTTTAGGGTAGGCATAAACAAAACTTATAAAGTGGACTAAGTCATTGCTAGTTTCTTTGACCTCACAATGAATCAACCGAGAACAAGAACTAATAACATTAATCAAAATTGCAGAGGAATTCCAGCATAAACAAAGGCCCCTAGATTTTCCAACACGATAACAGCAAAAACCTTATCAAAATATCTAGAATAGAAATTAAATAGGGCCTTATCCATCTTCACTTTTGGTTCCATTAAACAGAAAATGTCGAGCCTAACTAGATTACAAAGGAAATTAAAATTACTACTAAAATCTTGATGACCCCACCCTCTGTAATTTCACTATAAGAACTTCATCAGTCTATCTCATAGAGGTAGCTAGCTCCCTCTTGAATTACTATCTCCTCACGGACACGCTTCCTTGGACTTCACCCTCTAATTCTAGACATAGTAGGTGGTGGCATATGTCCCTCTACAGCCATGGTAGTTGCCACAACATCCCTAGAAGACTGTTCCATATCCACAGCCCCCCGAGTTCCCATCACAGGTCTAGAATTTGAGTAATCACGGTAACACACAGCAAGCATTCATAAGAGAAACACACATAGTCATACGTCACTAAATACATATAAAACACATCACAATCCATAATAGAGTTAGAATAAAGACTTGTAGAGTTATGAAGTTTAGGGTTCTTCTCGTTTATCCCTAAGTATGAAATAAAATCGTAGTAACTAAACTCACTAATCGATTCCAAACACACCGTACCTTAATCATGTCATCTCCACCTCTTGGACTAAATCTGCCCTAGGCACCCATTTACATTTGGCTACCTTGCCAACCTTTTTTCCCAAATCCCTTGGCGTTTTCACTTCACTACCATCCTCACTGGCATGCTTCTTTTCCAGTTTCTTCTTCCATTTAGGAACCACTGTGGTCCAACCCTCCTCATCTTAAAGATCACCAGACATCCTCACACATTGTTCCTCACTATCTCCTACTTCATCTTCATGATTAACTGCCATAAGAAAGCATAACATCACCTCACTATGCAGATCATCTTTCACATCCTCATCAACTTTGGTATCCTTAAGGAAATAAACGGTTCATCGTAAAAACACGCTCAATAAGGAAACACCCATATTCCACGTCATTCACTATACAAGTGTGCCCATCCAGCCTTTTCATGCCACAATGATTACACACTTCAAACAACTTCTTATAGCTAACTAGCACATGTTGATCATCATCGTCATTGACAATCAGGGCTCGCTTCAGAGGGAATCTGAGATCCACCTCTACCAGAACCTTGACAAACACACCATTAAGCCCAAGAGTGATTTCATCAACCTTAACAATATCTCCTAGTGGTTGAGTAATAGTTTTGATAATATGTTCCTCCTTGTACTTGACAAGCAATCTGGGAAGTATAGCCCATACCACCAGCTTAATAATCGAATCCAAATCGCTAAATTCAGGAGTCCAATTCTCTAAGAGGAATATTTACCCCCTAATGTAGCAGGGTCGATGGTTCAGCACATATTCGAGGTTAGCATCATTCGAAAACTCAACAGCAAATCATTTCCTTCCATAGTGATCGAGAAAGTAATTGTTTTCACTTTATTCCTCCAGAGTTTCCACTTGATCAAACGGGCCTCTAAAGGCTACGCAAATATATTTCCATTAAAACTCTAGCCTTCATATGCTCCACATTCAGATAAGAGCAAATAGTGGTGTTGACCTTAGTGACACCACGTTCTATAATGAAGGCGCTAAAAGCTTTTTCCACTACAATATGATCTTTACCAGGTTGAGGGATGGGGAATGGATTAGCCCAACTAGGAATGTGTTGGTTAGTGCAAATTTGAGGTCTCCTAGTGAGGTTGGAGCTAGAAGTGGCAAACTGAGAGTTGGCCATGGTAACAAAAACTATCCAAGGAAGGTTTAAGTTAAAAAAAAAAAAAAAAGCTTAAGTGTGAGGTACCAGAGAATATAGTCCTAATATAAATAGCAGAAGATGAATGGAACCCAACCGTGAAAAAAAGAGAGGAGAAACCTCCCACAGAAGGTTTTCCTTACACAGTTGGTTTCCCTATCAGTGGTCATAATGAAGCTAGTGGGTAGTAATTGGTTATCGAAAAAAATCTCAGAAAAGATAATGATGCATTTTAAGTAATCAAGACAAGGCAACCCTCTAAGTAACACAAGCTTAGTGAATCTAGGCCAAGCAATTAACACAGACACTTTGAAAATTTGAGAGATGAACCATATGTAATCAAGAAACCCTAATAAAAAATAATTAAAAGCGCAACCAAAAGAGGGTAACCAATGAGAACCAACACAACTATCAAACAAACAATTATTAGTAAAAGGATCTAACAAGCAAGCATGCAAATATAATCTAACAAACGTAAAACCAATCAAAGTAACTTGGAATATCAAGCAACTTCTCACAACAAAACCAAAATTAGGACTAGACTTAGCGAACCTTAATGATTTAACCCAACAAAACACCTTATCACCCAAGCAAATTCAATCATTGACAACCCTCGAATTCCTATGAACAAACCCAGCACAGGACTCAGAGACCAAAATCATGCATCTAAAAAACTTTAATAAAACCCTAATATAGTGGACCACCCTTTAGTTTCAAGCAAATTAGCTAAACTGTGATAGCATCAAAACTCAGCAACCTCTTCTTAACCTTCAAGTTACCAGATAGCAATGGAGGAAGAAAGGGAAAGAGAAGAGAGAGAAATGTTTTTGGTAATATTGTATTGAGTTTCCAATATAACTGTTCGAGGACAACCCCACCAAATTGATTACATATATGTTTCCACTAACACCAAATGCTAGCTGGCCATACGACTAAAACAACTTGATTACTACTAATTAAAGTACTAGTAAGCTACTAATTGCAGTCAAGATAATCACAATCAATACATTGCCCTCTTCTTCAGATAAACCTTGTCCACAAGGTTGTAATCACAGAGGAAAATCTGGGAATTTCTTAGCCAACTCATCATAATCCTCCCATGTAGCATCTTCTTCCTTGCTACCCTTCCATTGAACGAGTATCTGCACTCCCGCCCCATTACCTTTTTTGTAAACTCGCCTTTGCAGAATTGACATTGGTTCCCAAGACTGCAACCCATCTTCTGTCACCACATGTAGGATTGTTAGAGGACTAACCCCTAGGCCTAAATGCTTATTCAAACAGCTAACATGGAAGACATGATGTATCTTAGAATCTGTAGGAAGCTTGAGTTTGTAAGCTACACTCCCAATCCTCTCCACAACTTCATAACGGCCATAAAACCTAGGATGTAACCTGTGATAAGTATATGCAGCCAAGGATTGCAATTGGTAGGGTGCCAATTTCAAATAAACCAAGTCTCCAACTTCAAACACTTTCTCCCTTCTATGCTTATCAACTTGTGAAGCACCTAAGATAGGTCTTCAAGCACCGATTAACCACCTTAATTTGTCCATCACTCTGAGGGTGGTATCCTGAACTCATACACAGCTTAGACCCACTCATTTTGAAAAATTCTTTCCAAAAAGCACTGAGGAATACAGTGTCTTGATCACTCACTATAATTGCTGGCATGCCATGCAGCTACAAACTCTTGAGCTACCATAGTTGCAGTATATGGATGTCCAAGAGCAATAAAGTGAGCATATTTTGATAACCTGTCCACTACCACTAGAATAACAGACTTGCCTTTGTAGTTGGGTAAGCCACTAATAAAATCCATGCTAATGTCCCTCCAAACATGTTTAGGTATTAGAAGTGGCTGGAGTAAACCTGGTGGTGACAAGGTCTCATACTTGTTCTGTTGGCACACCCTGCACTCGGCTACCCAAGACTTAATATCTTTTTTCATTCCCACCCAATAAAAGCTTATTTTCAATCTGTGGTAGGTTTTTTGAACACCTTTATAGCTGGCCATAAGAGTGCAATGATGCTCTTCAAAGATCTTGTGTCTCCAAGTTGATTCAGGACCAATCACAATCTGAGCTTTGTATTATAAGAACCCATTATCAATGTGGAACTTTGACAACTGGGAAGTGACAGTGTTGGTGTGGATGGCAACCCTCAGTTCTTCCTTCTTTTGTCATACCCAATCATCTTTTTCCAATTGGCTCCTCAAATCATCCAACCACCTAACGTAAGGGTATGTGATAGTGACACATTCCACTAACTCTTCATTGTGGTTTGTAGGTAGTGTAGGGGCACTAGGTACCCTTGATAGAGCATCAGCCACCACATTTTCCACACCTTGTTTATATTGGATCTCATAAGCATATCCCAATAGTTTTGAAACCCACTTTTGTTGGAATGGGGTAGTGACTCTTTGATTTAAAAAATATTCCAAACTATTGTGATCTGTTTTGATGATGAAATGTTGCCCCTGGAGGTAATTTTGCCACTTTTTGATGACATGCACCACAACTATGAGTTCTCTTTCATAAGTGGACAGAGCCTGGTTCTTAGGGCTTAAAGCCTTGTTGGAGAAAATAATTGGTTTTCCTTGTTGCTGCAAGACTGCTCCTATCCCATTTGCAGAAGCATCACATTCTATAACAAATGGGATCGAGAAATCAGGAAGGGCTAACACCTTAGGAGATGTCATGACCCTTTTTAATTCTTAAAAAGCTGAATCTGTTGCCTTAGACCATATGAACCCATTTTTTTAATGAGTTAGTACAGAGGGCATATCTTACCATAGCCTTGTACAAACTTTCTGTAATAACATGTCAACCCCAAAAACCCCCTTAGCTCCTTCACATTCCTAGGGACTGGCCAATCCAAAATGGCTTGTATCTTAGTGGGATCAGCTACAACTCCATCACTGGAAACTATGTGACCCAAGTATTCAACTTGTTGCTGACCAAAAAAACATTTAGACTTCTTTACATATAACTGGTGCTGCAATAATAACTCCAAGGTTTGGTGCGAATGAGATATGTTCTCCTCCCATGTTTTACTGTAGACTAATATGTCATAAAAAATACCAATATAAACTTCCTGAGATAGGGTTTAAAAATATCTTTCATCAAGCTTTGAAAGCTTGCTAGGGCATTCGTAAGCCCAAAGGGCATCACCAAAAATTCATAGTGTCCCTCATGGGTCCTGAAGGCAGTTTTCTCCACATCTTCCCCATGCATTCGAATATGATGGTAACCCGGTCTTAAATCCAACTTGGAGAAGTATCTAGCGCCAAATAGCTTATCCAACAAGTCATCTATGAGTGGGATAAGATATTTATCCTTGATGGTGATGTTATTCAACTCCCTGTAATCCATGCATAATCTCCAAGTGCCTTCTTTCTTCTTAACCAGTAAAACGGGAAAGGAAAAAGGGCTACGGCTAGGTTTGATAAAACCATAGTGCAACAACTCCTGTACTGCTTTTTCAATTTCAGTTTTCTGTAAAGGTCCATAATGATAGGGCCTTATATTGGGTGGCTTTGCTCCTAGTAGCAATGGAATCCTATGGTCATGAGTTCGTGAGGGAGGTAATGCGGAAGGAATAGTAAAAACCACCTCAAAATTGCTCAAAACCGTGTGCAATTCATTGAATTGGGAGGGAGTGAGCTCTAATGTGTCACTTGTTCCAGCATCATTTACTGATGTGATGCACCGAAATATCTTGTATGGAAGATTGTGAAGGTGCATAATGAGTCAATTTAAATTGCTAAGGTCCCACTTGAAACTCCATAGTCAAATTTTGGAAATCCCACAAGACTGGACTTACTGTGGATAGCCACTGGACCCCTAGGACAACATCATAACCCCCAAGAGGTAAAACAAACAAATCACTGTAGCAACCATATTGTCCCACTTTCAGCTGAACTTGTCTATAGCAACCTTGACTTTTTACTCTACCCCTCATCAGCAATCATCACCTCAAAGGGCTTTGTAGGTTGAAGTGACCACCCCAATTGCTTGACTAGTCTAGAGTCGATAAAATTATGGGTGCTTCTAGAGTCTAACAACATGCTAACAGTATAATTATTAATCAAAACTTCCACCTTCATAGTTTGAACCGAGGGCTTGGCACTAATGCCATAGAAGGCACACTCACTCATTGCCATGCTTTGTAACTCCACAGGAAGAGCATTTGGTTCTTCATCTCCAAACTCTTTATCAGAAACTATATCCAACATGAGAAGCTGTTTATGAGCACATTTGTGTCCCTTATCCCACTTATCATCACAAAACCAACACTTACCTCGTTCTCTTTTTCGCTGAACCTCATCAGGTGTTAATTTCTTATAAGGTAACGCAGGGACTCGGTTCCGTCCCGGGTTGGGATTAGGGAAAGGGTTTGGTTTAGCTGGAGGAACATGTTTATGGGACACAATTTTAAGATTCATGAGCTTAGCATCAATTTTCACGGCAAGAGCAATGGCATCATGCACCGAAATAGGTTCAGCAGTTTAACATCATACTGTAATTCATGCTTTAATCCCCCAATAAAATAACTCTTCAACGAGGGTGCGGAGTAACGGGGAAAATTCGCTGAGGAATCATCACCGTCGGTGAAACGGGGAAAATCCAGATGATGCAGCCATTGAGGGTGCGGAGTGAAACCGCCTCCATCGAAAGAGTCTCTACGCTGAAAACGTGGAGTTTCAAGATAACAAAAATCGTAGTCGTCAGTCACAAACGGAGTAGGATTCCGCAGCTCGGGTCCCGGAGGAGGTTGAGTGGTAGAAGACCCAACGCCGCCTTGAACTCCAGGGTCACGATGAAGATGCTCCAAGAGAAAGGCAAACTTCGTGTCCAATGAGGTGAATCTGGTGTCCGAAGCTGCCTGGATTTGCTAAGGAAGAGCTTCCAGAACAGTTTCCACGGTGGATAGGCGCGATTCCAGTGTAGACATCCAAGAATTAGTGGTGTGGCAGGGCATACAAGAGGGAGGCTCAGGATCGAGAGGATGATACCAATGATATCACCAAAACTCAGCAACCCCTTCTCAACCTGCAAGTTACCAGATTGCAATAGAGAAAGATAGGGAAGGATAAGAGAGAGAAATGTTTTTTGGTAATATTGTATTGAGTTTCCAAAATAACTGTTCGAGGACAACCCCACCAAATTGATTACATATATATTTCCACTAACACCAAATGCCAGTTGGCCATACGACTAAAACAACTTGATTACTACTAATTAAAGTACTAGTAAGCTACTAATTGCAGTCAAGATAATCACAATCGTAACAAACTGTTACACACTAGCCACCACCAATTACCTAACCTAATAATCCTCCAAAAACCGAATAATCTAAACGCAACTTTACCCTTTGCCGCTGTTGCCCACCAAAAGGGCCAGACTTAAGAACCCTAACCCTAGCTTTCCCATCTCACAAAAGTTTTTTATTTTGAATTCTTTGAGATGGAGAGGGATTGGGAATATGGGTAAGCTTTTTTAGTTTTTCTTATCATTTTTTTATATTAAACTTTTGCTCTTTTTCATTAAAATTCAAGTCTTTTTTCATTAAATAAAGTTATTAGACAGTTTTTAGTTAAAAAATGGGTTTGGGAATGCCCTTTTTATTAAAGCTCTCTTATATTTTATAGTAGATGCTACATATGCTGGTACTCGCCAGTATGATAGACAGCTAGTAGATGCTAGCATCACACAGGTTGATGTCCGTGTATACACAAGTGCATGTACTCGCACTAGTAGATACTAGTAATGTATTGTAGTTCCTCATGTATGATTTCTGATTTGTGACTGACATGTAATTTTCAACTATATATGTAGTAGATAGTAGTTACTAGTATGTAGTTTAAAATTATACATGATTTCTAAAATGGGCGTTATATTGATTGACTAGGATTCACACACACTTTATTTTTCACCCTCAAGATCTAGTAGGATAGAAGTTGCAACAAGTGACGACAAGTGGGCTTGACAGTAGTACATCTCTTATACGGAGTAGGGTGATCATAATTTTTGTCTTTTATCATAGTTGTAAGAGCAGTTCTACCCCTAAGACAAATGTGCCAGCACCCAGCACATTTATTCACTCAGTAAATAGTGATAGACTCCAATGAACAATAATAGGCCAAATGCATCTCCACCCCTAAAACTAAATAGCCTAGTCAATTTTATTAATTTTTATTATAAAATAATAATTTTAATTTTAATTCTTCTTCCCACTTTTCTCAAAAGGGTATCTCTGGACTCTTTTTTCTTCCATGATATACACAAGTTCTTGTTTATATGTCAATTGGGTTTCAAATTTCAAATTCCATCCACTTTGTTTCTCTGCAGAAACATCAACTTCCATTGACAAAGGCCATTGAATCTTTGATGGGACATCATCACTGTTGCAGAAGAGAAACCCCCTCTTTGTACCCGGTTCTGGTTTTCTTGGCGGTGGTCGCAGTGCTTCTTCTTTTGTCGTCTTTGATCTCATTTGTGACAACCCGTCCCTAGTTCTACGATTTTATAAAATTTAAAAGAATGAATTTACGAAAATTCCCTAGAGGTGAAGATTTTGACTTTCATTGACCAACGTGTAGAGAAACGTATGACTTATTCACTTAGCGCATTTGTATAGTACTCGTTGGTACGAATGCATAGGCGAAAGCCGTTTGCGAGTTCGGATTATATCGGTATAGTTACGGACGTTTGAAGTTGTAAAACTACAGATTGTGGGAATGATTTAATTTCCACATGTGGGTTAAAGGTTAAATTAGTTAAAATAAAGGGGACCAATCAGATTTTTAGGGGAAAAAAAAAGGACCTTAGGAAGGGAGAGAGAAGCTGAAACTTCCCCCCCCCCCCCAGTTTCGTCAACCCTTGCACCACCAACCCAGTTTCGACCCAGGTGAATGCCAACCATGATTGTTAGACACTTAGCCTTGTTAGAGTTATGTGTAACTAAGGTTACATTCCTGATTATGAGTACGGCACCAATTGAGATATGGTAGCAATATGTGAGTTGTAGCAGAAAGTTGTGGGTAGGTATTAGAATGATGGAGATTGTGACACGAAAATTTTATGGTATTGACGATGTTGCCTGAGAAAGTAGTGCGTGAGCACGTTTGAGGCTTGTTCACACGATGTATGTGTATTTCTCCAATGAGGGACAAGATGGTAATATTGCACCCTCGTTCAGTTACATTTAGTCGTTTACTTATTGTTGGGCTTAACCCAATGTTATTATACACTTACCTTTAGAGTAAGTAAAGCTACGAGTGTGTGGGTGAAAACTTTCAATGTTCAATTTTGATTTAAATATATCTATTTTGACTTGATGCTTTCGTAAAGGATTTTATACTGTAGTATTGTTTTGAAAGAAAATGAAAAGTTTGAGTTTGGAGGCATGAAAGAGGAATCACTGCACTCTGATCGCGACGGAATGACATTATCTTTTATGCAACCGCTCTAACTTGATTTCCTCCTTCCATGTATGTATATATATACTTTTTCCTATCTTCTAGAGTTCATTATGTTTAGCTAATGATTTCAAATTTTGGGGACAAAATTTTTTAAGGTGGATAGATTGTGACAACCCGTCCTTAGTTCTACGTTTTTATAAATTTTAAAAGAATGAATTTACGAAAATACCGTAGAGGTGAAGGTTTTGACTTTCATTGACCAATGTGTAGAGAAATGTATGACTTATTCACTTAGCGCATTTATGTAGTATTCGTTGGTACGAACGCATAGGCGAAAGCCGTTTGTGAGTTTGGATTATATCGGTATAGTTATAGACGTTTGAAGTTGTAAAAATATAGATTGTGGGAATTATTTAATTTCCACATGTGGGTTAAAGGTTAAATTAGTTAAAATAAAGAGGACCAATCAGATTTTTAGAGGAAAAAAAAGAACCTTAGGAAGGGAGAGAGAAGCTGAAACTACCCTTCCCCAATTTCGTCAACCCGTGCACCACCAACCCGGTTTCGACCCGGGTGAATGCTGGCCAATTCCACCATTTTTTCAGGTAAGTTTAATCCATCCTTCAGCTGTAACTTCTTGCACCACCTTCCATCTACCATTTAAAAAAATCAAGGGTTTTAAGGCCTATTTCGGGTAGAACTCCACCGGAGAACCCAGGGTTCTCGTCGGCGTTTTGTCATTCCGATGAGTATCATCATTCACCATCACCCTTAATCAACTCCCCTTTGACCTAGGAACAAGACCCAATCAGTTGTAGGGGCGTTAGAACATCAAGGAAGTCGAATCGAAGAACACCCATCTTAGGGTTTCCAGCGGGTTTGAGCGAATTTGGGGCTTTTCCCGGCCAAATTGGACTTGGCCACATGTATAAAACTTGATCCACTCATTGATATCTTCATTTCTATAAATTTTGGTAATTTAAAAAAAGAGTCAAATTTTCCAGCAAGTCGCCTGCCGACCGCCACCCGTGGCGGCGCGTGCGGCAGCGGCCTGGCTAGTGGGCCAACGATGTCCTTTTAAGTTCAATTAGATGTTCTGATGTCATAATTGATATCCATATGATGTGGTTTGATTATTTGAACTTAGTTTCATTACGATACATCACTTGACCTTTATATGAATTGATGATTCGTCCGTTCGATCGTCACCAAACTTTAATACATTATAGTACATAATATTTGAGGACCATAGAAACTTACAGATCGGGAGTCCGACGTACAGATCTTTTTGAATTGGATTTGTAAGTTCATAAAATAAAGGGGGTGTGCTATCCACACACCCCATTTTACTTCTCACACATCCCTTGATAATTTATGTCTGTTGATCTTCTTCAATTCATTCGATCCGACAGCCGAAAATTAAAAAGGTGTGTGAGAAATAAAATGGGGTGTGTGGATATCACACCCAAAAATAAAATGTTGACCGTCACTTGGTTTTGGCAATTGGTGGAAATCCGACCGTTGGATCATAATGAAACATTAGGATGTGGTTCTAGAAACATAATGTGAATCTTTGGAAGTAAAAGATCAAAAATCCGTGATGCTGATCTTCTGAAATGAATTACGCAGGGATTTGTTTTATGTAAATTATGTATTATATTGGTAAGAACTCTGAAACGTGATTTGATAATTGTTCTAGGCGACATTGGTTCGTGATGTCTCGATATGTGTGCTAAGGAGTCGTAGCGTGGACCTCAGGTGAGTGGGTCTTTTCCTTTCTATCGTATGTGTGTGTGTGTGTGTATATATATATATATATGATTGATAATTTCACAAACGTTTATAAATTGATTATTGCTTATGATTACTGTGAATGCTTTGAAGTAATTATTGTGAACTACGAATGACTTGATCCCTGTTTAGGGTACGTAGGTAGTCTAACGAAACGTTAGATGCAGCCATACAATAAATGAGACTAAATAATTGAGACAATAGCCTTGTTTAGGGAATTGAGTAATGTGAGGGGCATTGGTGGAAAATGTGAGATTTAACCTTATGATTTGGTGGTTAAATGTTGGTCATAAATCAATGTGTGAAGAATCAAGAATTTGAAGTAAGGAAACATAAGTAACGATAGTTAATTAAACTAGTGTCTGGTTGGGCTTATCACTGATAATTATTCCCGAAAATAAATAGTTCGGGAGTAGGGCATTACAGCGTATGCATTTTTATGCCACATTATATATATATATATATGTATATAATTGAAAATGCTATAACATGGTTGAGTATCAGATTGCATCATGGTTTATCTATATGTATATTACCTGCACATAATTATTGTGAACGCTTTGAAGTGCAAAGGTGAACGTAGGACACCCAGGTAAGTTCAGGTGAGTTTATGGTATTAGTTGAAATGATGGAGTTGTGGCATGATTACATGTATGTTTTAGGCAACTCCAACCTTGTTGTACAGATTGCAATGATAGGCAACTCCGACACTATCGTACAGGTTGCCCATGAGTCGTATAGGTTACAATAGATGCAGTTAGAGCTCATAAACCTGCACACCGGTGTTAGTGCTCCCGCCCGTGGCCAGGGCACAGTCCTTCACGTGATGTTCACCTTCCTCACCTTACGCTCACCTTGGATCCAAGGTAGGTGCATAGTCCTGTCGTACATACCACTATAGGTGGTTCCGACTTGTAGGTGACCCGCGATTATTCTCACAGTCTTCACGTGATCGTAACAATTGAGTGTACTTATTTACATCCAGTCCTGTTGTACAGACCACTAGAGGTGGTTCCGACTCGTGTGTAGGGATATGTGATGAGCTAGCATTGACTGATGAGATATGGATAAGTCATACAGGTCACTATAGGTGACTCTGACTTATGTGATAGCATTGACTGATGAGATATGGATAAGTCGTACAGGTCACTATAGGTGACTCCGACTTATGTGCTAACATTGACTGATGAGATATGGATGAGTCGTACAGGTCACTATAAGTGACTCCGACTTATGTGATAGAATTGACTGATGAAATATGGATAAGTCATACAGGTCACTATAGGTGACTCCGACTTATGAGCTAGCATTGGCTGATGAGATATGGATGAGTCGTACAGGTCACCATAGGTGACTCCGACTTATGTGCTAGTATAGGTTATTAAGAACATGATTATTTATATTGCTAATGAGATGATGTGTCGTGGTATACTTCTAGATTTACTGTTAGTATACTTCTGATTTCATACTTATACGTAGTATGATTTTCCGAAAACTATACAGGTTTTACGGTGAGGGGTTACTACCTTTGATAATTGAAATGATTTTGAAAATCTTTGTTTACCCACTCACACTTTCTATTTTGCACCCCTCCATGTTCTTTTAGCAAAGTTTCGTATCAACGCACTCCCAGTTAAGGTGGCTCCGTATGATGGTATAATTATTATCTTACCTCACTTTACTTTTCTTATGCTCTGTATCACGTGTGAAATGGGTCCATACCCGCTCACCGCGCACTATGTATATAGGCACTTTTAGTTTTAAATTTATTTACATTTTACACATTATCACATTCTATGGCTTCGTCACCTTCCAGGTGTTGGCCAGCATAACTCGATTCAGAGTTCTAGTGGACATTCCGGGTCGGGGTGTTGAAACCCCGAAATTTGAGATCAATTGGGGGCTCATAGCCACGTCGTTGCTGTTGCTAGCAGTTGTGCATTGGTTGTCGTCATAAACTCCCAAAGCGCTATGTTTTGTGCCTCCACCATGTTGCAAGTGTGGGCTCAGAATCAACCTCAGCCGCGAGGAGCTCTACACTAAGAACCCGGAATCAACCTCCCCATTTGGATTTGGATGAGCTCTGCACCAAGAACCCTGAATCTCTCTCTGCCCCGAAATCAACCTCAGCCTCGAGGAGCTCTGCACCAAGATGTCTCTACGACACGTTGATCGTGCGGAAGGTTGACGGCCCAGCACGTTAGATGGCTCGGCATATGGGTCTGTCGATTTTAGGCAGGTCTCTTGCCTGGCTTGGACTGGGTGCCGGTTAAAATGTTGGGCTGGAGTGGATAGCCTGGGTGCCAGGCTGGTTTTTTAGCTGGGTGCTGGCCTATCAGTTCCCCGGTGGAACTGCTCTAATAATAAAACCAAATTTATG
Organism: Malus sylvestris; assembly: GCF_916048215.2. Taxonomy (NCBI): domain Eukaryota; kingdom Viridiplantae; phylum Streptophyta; class Magnoliopsida; order Rosales; family Rosaceae; genus Malus; species Malus sylvestris. The sequence goes on from NC_062273.1 coordinate 6,482,014, forward strand.
GTTACACTTGCACATTGCATGACTACTGCATGCCTACTTGCGTTTACTGTTACTTTACTTTTGTGCTCTAAACTTATCTGACATGTAATAAAAAGAATAATCCCACTGGTATGCCCTTTTGCGAAGTTGTGTTTTAACTAAGTTTTCATGCAGGATTGCTTTTTTTATTATTGTACATATTGGGAGATTCTGTAGGATTTTTATTGAACTTGAAAATAATTAATAGTAACATAGTAATTACCTTACTTATGCCTTTGTCACCACACAGTGTCCACCAAGATAGCCTGATTCATAGTCTACCTGGTTATCTATGTCGAGGTATGTCATAAATGATGAGTTTTCAGATGAGGTTCACCATGATTTTATCTTAAATGATTTCATTTTTTCAGTGATTTAGTGATATAAAATATTTTAAAAGAGTAAATTTAAGTTAAAATACATGTTAAAGTTGTTTATAAATGTAAGAACTGATTGAGCATTGAAAAGAGGAGTTTTCAAAAAGCAAGAAAAAAAAAAAACAAAAGCTTTGCAGTATTCCCAGGTGAGTGGGTTTATTTCTTACTCTGGGACCACTCTTTAAGTATCTATATACAATTCTTATATTTGAGGATTTCTTTAGGTATCAAGTGAGTACCTATATGTTGAAATACTTTGAGAACTCCTATTCCGACCCATTTAAGGATTACATGGTTGAATGGACTCCATTTAGTGTCTCCATTAAAGATGCCATTACATGCCCAAAAGGCAACTTGTTTAATAAAGGCAACTTTCACTATTTACAGCGATATATTTATATTAGAAGACAACAATTTAAGCTCAACCATAATAGACTAGTCATGATAATTTAATATTAAACTCGTCGTTGTGCTTAAAATCTTGAATATATAAATGAAGAAGAGGAAGAATATCATTAAATATCGAAGTGTGAAGATATTTTCATAACTTACAAGTTACAATCATCAAACTTTTTGATCTATGCAAACAACAACCTTATTTTATGTTCCAGTTTAAACGGTAAAAGCCCAAAGAAAGTTCCAAACGCCACCTGAACTTAACCCACCGACTAATCAGAACCATCACCACCACTTGCTTAAATAGTCCAACAGGGCACATTCTGATAAGACATCCCATCCAACTCTTAGCACTCTTTTGATATATATAAATTATATAATGTTAATGATTTCTAAAGTGGCATCTTCAATTATTATAAATACGTGAAATTCAAGTTAGATCTAAGATTGTGAACATATAAAACACAGCAACACAAATTCAAGATTTGAAATTTTGGATTTTGTCTTAGTTGTTGTATTTTACTATGTTGAAAAGAATATTATGCAAAGATATAAACATGAGGATTAAAAATAATAATTACAAACATGAGTTAGGCTAATTGGTAAGATTAATGTTACAAACATGAGTTAGGCTAATTGGTAAGATTAGTGTTTTCGTTCATGTGCGTAAGTACTCGTTTGAGTGGTTCAGGGTTATCTTAAGCTAACAAAAAAAAGGTCTTGCCTTAATAATTTAAATAATATTTCGACTAATTCCTTTCTTTCCTAACATTCTATTATATAGTATGAGAACATGCTACCAAGGTCATTCTAGCGTACGGGTGGTCAAACTAACAAAATCGTTGGCGTGCTCAGTTTGTTCTACTCACACTATGTATATTATCACATATATCTTGTTGTGATATGAATTATTAGGCAGTAACGTTCAATATATCGTTAACTACGTGTTAGAATTAAATGGCCTCATCTGTTATGCATGCGCATCATGCTCACATTCTAATAACCTTTACTTAGAATTATCTTGTGAAAAACAAAAAAGAAGTAGTGTTATATTTATTATCTATTAGTATTATCTTTCTAATAAAAATAAGACCCGACAACTCATGCTGATCTCATTTAAAAAAAAAAAAAAACCAAATGAATTACAAAAATTTATATTTTTTCTATTATTGAAAAATTGAAAAGACAGTAATACGTTGTAATCCCGTAATATGTGTGGAACTTGTCCCTTGTTATTATTCCTAATATTCCTCTCACAAACCCAAATTGGGACACACGTGCGAGGTCCGACAACAGTCCTCCACATGCTTGAACCTTCCATTTTCCAACCTCTCTCGCCCCACCACTCTGAAACGCCAACAGAGAGAGAAAGAAGAGAGAGAAAGAGGAGGGAGAAAGAATAGAGAGAGAGTAAAAAGCAAAAAGAAGAACAAAAAAAAGAGAATGACTAGTCTCTGTCTCTGTATCTCTCTCACATATTCAACAGATCCCACCCAAAAAGCAAAAGACCGCTCTCTCTGCTTCTCTCTCTACCCCTTCAGCAGTTTCTCTCTCTAGAATGGACGAGACTGCTTCTTCTTCATCCTTATCTCTTTGATCTCTCCTCCTCACCAAACCCAATGAATCCCTCCTCCACCGCTTCCATCTGAGAAGCATTTTATATTTACTTTCCAATTTATTTGTTTTTTTCTTTCAAAGTATGAGCATTTTTTGGATTTTTCTGTGAAGCCCTGTGAGTCATCTTCTTCTTTCTCAATAGGTAAACTTTCTCTCACACCCTCTTACCATCCCACCTCCGCCGACATTGTTAACGGTTTTCTGGTGCTTTTTGTTTGTGCTCTCACTTCTTTATATTTTTCTGGTTTCTCCGTCTGTTTGCTCTGTTTTACTTTCTGGGAAATCTGAGGAAAATAAAAGAGAAAAAAAAAATTGGAAACTGCAAAATTGAAGTTCGTAAAGTTCCTGATAGGAAAGTAATGTTCTGGATTTAGTCACAAATATTTTTGCTTTTCTGGGTTCGCAGAAAAGCGAAATCATTTTGGTACACACCATGTTTTGTTTTTCACTTTTCCACATTTTCTCGGCAGCCAAACACATTATATGAAAAGCTCCTTCGATTCTCTCACTGTTCTGTTTGTGTTTTGTGACTTTGGGTTGTTGTGGTTTCAGATCTGAAGCCTGGATTTTTCTCCGCTGCTACGAAAGGTTACTCTCTAAACCCCAATTTAAAGATCTAAGATTCTCTAATCTAGTGTTAATTAATTAAATAAATAATTAATCAATGCTTTCAGATGTGTATGCGTTTTGTTTGCCTAGGTTTTTGGTTCTGAGATCTTAACATGGTAATTTGTAGTATTTTATTTGTTTGGTTTAGATAATGCGGTTGCTGTTATGGATATTCCTTGAATTTTGGTGGCTTTTGCTTGACTAGGCTTTTGGTTTTCCTTGTACCTAACGACTACTTAATTTTGTTTTTCCGATGTTTTAGGTTTCTGGGAACATTTGAATTAATTCAAAACTAGTTCCTTAACCTTATTTAATCCAACCGTTCAACTTCAACTTCTTCATTTTTACCGTCTGGGCATCTCTGGTTTCGAACCCGAAAGATGCAGAGACCTCCATCGGAAGACTTTGCTTTGAAGGAGACCAAACCCCACCTCGGTGGGGGGAGGATCTCCGGTGACAAGCTCACGAGCACGTATGATCTCGTTGAGCAGATGCAGTACCTATATGTCCGGGTTGTTAAGGCGAAGGACTTGCCCGCGAAAGATGTTACTGGTAGCTGTGACCCTTATGTGGAAGTTAGGCTTGGGAATTACAAGGGCGCTACTCGACATTTTGAGAAGAAGTCAAATCCGGAGTGGAACCAGGTTTTTGCATTTTCGAAAGATCGTATTCAGGCTACCGTTCTTGAGGTCGTTGTGAAGGACAAGGATGTTGTGAAGGACGATTTGATAGGCCGAGTTTCTTTTGACCTGAATGAGGTTCCAAAACGCGTTCCTCCTGACAGTCCTCTGGCACCACAGTGGTATAGATTGGAAGATCATAAGGCGAACAAGGCTAGGGGAGAGCTGATGTTGGCTGTATGGATGGGCACCCAAGCCGATGAAGCTTTTCCCGAAGCATGGCATTCCGATGCTGCCACAATTAGTGGAGCTGACAGTCTTTCAAATATCCGATCAAAGGTGTATCTCTCTCCTAAGCTTTGGTATTTGAGGGTTAATGTGATTGAAGCTCAGGATTTGATACCAAGTGATAAGGGTAGGTATCCTGAAGTTTATGTGAAGGCCATCTTGGGAAATCAAGCTTTGAGGACTAGGATTTCTCCAAGCAGAAGCCTAAATCCCATGTGGAACGAAGATCTAATGTTTGTAGCATCAGAACCTTTTGAGGAGCCCTTGATTTTGAGTGTGGAGGACAGAATTGCATCTAACAAGGATGAAGTTCTGGGGAGATGTGCTATTCCTCTGCAGTATGTGCACCGACGGTATGATCATAAACCTGTGAACACTAGCTGGCACAATCTTGAGAAGCATGTTATCATAGAAGGGGAAAAGAAGAAGGAAATCAAGTTTGCAAGCAGGATTCATATGAGGATCTGTCTGGAAGGTGGTTACCATGTCCTCGATGAATCAACACACTATAGTAGCGATCTTCGACCGACAGCAAAACCGTTGTGGAAGTCCAGCATTGGGGTCCTTGAAGTGGGAATTCTGAATGCTCAGGGGTTGATGCCAATGAAGACCAAGGACGGGAAAGGTACAACAGATGCTTATTGTGTGGCGAAATACGGGCAGAAATGGGTTCGAACAAGAACCATTATTGATAGCTTTACTCCCAAGTGGAATGAGCAGTACACCTGGGAAGTCTATGATCCTTGTACTGTCATAACAATTGGGGTATTTGATAACTGTCATCTGCATGGGGGAGAAAAGGCCGGAGGGGCCAGGGATGCAAGAATTGGGAAGGTAAGGATTCGTCTCTCCACCCTTGAGACTGATCGGGTTTACACACACTCGTACCCCCTTTTGGTTCTGCACCCAAATGGTGTAAAGAAGATGGGTGAAATTCATATGGCCGTGAGGTTCACTTGCTCTTCCCTGCTTAACATGATGCACATGTACTCACAACCACTGCTGCCAAAAATGCACTATATTCATCCATTAACTGTAAGTCAGCTCGATAGCTTGAGGCACCAGGCTACTCAGATTGTATCAGTGAGGCTGAGTCGTGCTGAACCTCCATTGAGGAATGAAGTGGTTGAGTACATGCTGGATGTGGGCTCCCACATGTGGAGTATGAGAAGAAGCAAAGCTAACTTCTTCAGGATTATGAATGTTTTGGGTGGGATAATTGCTGTTGGAAAATGGTTTGACCAGATCTGCAATTGGAAAAACCCCATTACTACCGTACTCATTCACATCTTGTTTATTATACTGGTCATGTACCCGGAGCTGATATTGCCTACAATTTTCCTCTACCTCTTCTTGATTGGAGTTTGGTATTACAGATGGAGGCCAAGGCACCCTCCTCACATGGACACTCGTCTGTCTCACGCAGATTCTGCACATCCTGATGAACTTGATGAAGAGTTTGATACATTCCCTACTTCACGGCCTTCCGAGATAGTGAGGATGCGATATGATAGGTTGAGGAGTATTGCAGGGAGAATTCAGACAGTGGTTGGTGACTTGGCTACTCAAGGGGAGAGGCTGCAATCTTTACTGAGCTGGAGAGATCCAAGAGCCACCGCTTTGTTCGTGCTTTTCTGTCTGATTGCAGCGATTGTCTTGTATGTTACACCGTTCCAGGTTGTGGCTCTTCTTACTGGATTTTATGTGCTGAGACACCCCAGATTCCGTCACAAGCTTCCCTCAGTGCCACTGAATTTCTTCAGGAGGTTGCCGGCTAGAACTGACTGCATGCTGTGAGGAGGACCGTTATATTTATTTTGAGTTGCCTTTGAGTGGCAGGGCATTCTACTTTGCGCTATATTGTGTTTAGTTACTCAAGAAGATGCAGTACCTCATTGAGCTGTTTCGTGTTGAATGCTCAGCCGCAACGAGGAGCATCGAGAGCGCGACGCTTCTGGTATGATGTATTTAGACCTCGTCTTGAAGGTGACTAGTTTTCCGCTAAAAACTTTTATCTAAGGTGACTAGTTTATGTCCATTTTTAATTTTGTAGGCTGTGATTGGAATGTTGAACCATTTTGTGCTTAATTACTTTCTTCAGTATTTTTGAACTCACGTTTTGTCAAGTCCATCAGGTTGAACATCTGTTTCGGTGTCTTTTCGGGGTTTTGGTGTGGCGATTTGGTTTATGTCCTTTTCGTACACAATGACCTGTGGGAAAGAATAATAGTGTTGAGATTTGATGCGTAATGTTTAAGAGTAGGTTATGAAAGAACATTGCTTGGCTCCTTATCACGAACGAAATCATTCTATTCAAAGCGCAAAAAGAAACGGTTGTGAACGTGTCGAGGTGTGATTTGTCAGCAAGGAGGAATGACCCGTACGAGTAAATAAGTCGAATATTTTCTATTATTTCCAGACGAATGCAGGCTACCTACCCTGTGAATTTATTATTATTAAGAGGATAGAGTTTGAAATTATTATAATTATTTAATATAAGGGAATTTTAAACACGCGGCGATAGGAGAAAATTTAGCACATTATCCACTAGAATTTTGTACCTGCGTGACAGCGATATAATATTATGTATAATGCATGCGTATATTATATAGCATAACCAATTTATTAAATGCATGTGACGATGTCGTGTTTGGATAGCGACTCAAATGATTAAGCAAAAACAGGGACACTTGATTTTATGACCTATTTAATTCGAGTTAAGTCTATTTTAGTTGGGTAGAAAATTCAAGTTATGGGGACAGACAAAGATTGCTCATGCAGTTTAATCTTATTTTTCATCTTCTTAATACTTGTTTCAAGAATCATGTCGGTTGGTTGGGTGGTGTGTTAGTTTTCTACTTTTACAAATAAACAGATTCATCGTTATATGTCGTCTCGGTCAAATAATACATACATGACAATGTATTATTAGATGAAAACGTATCGGTAACGATGGTTTCATTCTACGTAAGTTGTTAATCTGCTTTTGATTTTGAGTTCCTCTTCTCTTAAATTAGAGTGCTTCATAATATAATAAAAGAACAAAGACTGAATTAAAATTCTGCAATGATCAAGAAATCCAACATGCACTTTCACTCCCCCATGCGAGCATAAAATTATGGAGGGTTTGAAGTTGAATAATTGTAGAGTAAAAGTTACCTTAAAATGAATGGGCATTGATTCTTGGAACTCTCTGGCTGTTTGTTTCTGAGTTCTAGGTAGGTTGGCGTACCTGTCTTATTTATTTTATTTTATTTTTTTAATTTTTTAATTCTTACAACTTTTCTATGTCTTGTTTTATTTGTTTTATAATTTTTAGAAGATGTTATAAAACTTTAAAGGACAATGATTTCCAATTATTTTCGCATATTATACATTATATTTTATTTTAGCTATTAGATTGAATGAAAAACGATATGTGGCGAGTATGTGTTAATCATTTTCCAACTTAGAACCTAATTTAGTTTCTTATCATTTGTTTTGGTCGATCTTATTAGTTTTCTTATCAAGAAATAGATGTCACCCGCTCATCGAGGAGACGAAGCAGACATCCCTCCCAGATCTTCAATGGCAAAAGTACCCCCACACTTTTTACCCCTGTCCGTCGGATCTGTAATCTTAACAGTAAAAAAAGTCATTTAGGAGTCTGTGTGGGCCGTTTGAGTGTAGGCCTGATCCAAGCCAGAGGCCACATTGGACCAAAAAGCAGCAACCCAAACCAGAATGGCAAAACGGTAAATAAATCCAAATCAACACTTTTTTAAGAATGGCAAAATGGTAAATAAATCAAAATCAATCCAATTTCACTGTAGCTTATGAATAGTACTAGTTTCTCCCCAACTGTAGACTAAAGTAATGATAAACTTGGATTGGACTTCCAAAATAATTTTTATATAACAATATTTTACATTATGGTATGAGGGTATTTGACGCAAATTACATAATGGACCTAACACAATAATGTGATATCAAATTCATCAGTTAGGGGGCTCAAATCTAATAGTAGACCGTATCATTAGTGACATTCTTTTTCTTTGATAAAAACGGCACACTAATCTAACCTAATACGAATTGTTGGAGAAAAATTCAAATTTGGATGCATGAGAAAAATTCAAATTTGGATGCATGAAAAAAAACATATATGCTCTAGTTAATGTGACTATATTCACATCAGTGACCTCTTTCTCATTCTCTCTTTAATTTCCTTCTTGGACACTCTACATTGCCTATGCACTCATGTACAACACCAAACACATTCATTCTTACCCTAAAAAACACTCATTCTTTTTTCTAGTGAGAGACATTTGAGTTGGGTAGGTGGTTAGCTATTTGCGCATGTAAGTAGGTAAAGTATATGGGCACATAAAGGTTATGGCCCTGAATATTAAGGTTTGAATAATGTTAGGAAAATCAAATTTGTAAACTAAATGATGTGTCATCAATAAAAAATAAGTTAATCAATATTTAAGTATAATTCAATTATCAACATCCACATAGTTTAGTTTACAAAATTTAATTTCTTTAGCATTATCCGGTTTGAAAACCCTTACACTATGTTTGGATGAAGAAATTTAAGATTACTACGGAATTTTAAAATGACGGAAATTGAAATGAAGGGATTTTATTTTCTAGAATTGTGAATTTTGTTGTTTGGTTAACTTAAAAGAACAATGGAATTGAAAACGGAATTTGTTAATTTTAAACTCCCAATCATAGAAATTGGGAAATGACACTTATTTACATGGAATTTAAACTTGGAAATTGGAGGCCCCAAATTCCAAGTTTTTTTTCCACGCGGAAATTCTAAATTTCTATGTTATAAATCCAAACAAGGGAATTGGTGCATGTCAATTTATAAATTCTGAGTTTTATCCAAATTCCAAGTTTATTTCCCTCATCAAAACAGACTATTAAGGTTTTGGCACCTTAGTTTGAGATAAGTTCTTGAGTCTTTTTAAATATAAAAATAAGGATGTCATATATCACTAGATAACTTATCATAAAAGAAGATCTTTGTATATTCACTTCCACCAAAAAATTGACAGTATTGGTTGTTTTTTTTTTCCAGGTGAAATAATATTACGAAGAAGATATTGCTCTTACCATATATCCGACTAGAAATCTTGTTACCTATTCAAAATGTTACCTTGGAAATATTTAAATATTGATGTGCTCTCGTGGCTTTGGGAGTGTTTTGTTATTCACATATCACTTTTTACCTTTTACACGCTCTTCTTAATTTATAATCGTCGGATTGAATTAATTGAAAATGATCAAAAGACAAAAATTCACAAAAAAGTATATAAAAGGTTAAAATGAATGTGTAGATAACACTACCTTTTTTTTTTTCTAAAATGAAAACAACTAATATTACAACGCATATCCACGCATAGGATGAGCGGTATCATCCGTCCCATTGATAATGTGATCAATAGAATTATGATTTAACTATATTTGTTCTAAAAATAAAAATAAAAGACAATTTTTTTATTTAAAACAAAAAAAGTATCAGTGCAATGCATTCACTAATGCAACGATGTTTTGATTACGAAGATTTTATTTAATTGTGCAGTTAACGCACAAAAAACAAGACAAGGACAAAAATCCCCATGGTGGATTAGGGTTCAGTCATTTATTCTCTTTCAAACAAACAAAACAAAACAAAAGGTCATTTGTTCCCATGCACACATGCATCCAAATACGCATGTTAGTTTTTGTATGACTTAACATTTTTTAGTGCATACACATCTCATCCGGAAACCAGTACATTTGCCTCCCATAAATCCCTCTTTTTTGCATGTAGTTGCACAATTGCTTGACCTGAAGCAAATACCGTGGTATTTATGGCTTGGAGACTCACATGTCTTCGACGACTTCTCATTCTTCGATGACTTCTCTTTTGTCTTCCCCTCAGCAACCATTGGATCCGTTCCTGCCAAACATGCATCGATATATCAACCCATAAAATCCTGGTTTTCTTTTTCATCACCGGGAGAATGAGTATTCGAACTCAAAACTTTTTTCAATCTATAATTTTATTTCATTGTTAGGCATAAAGATGAAGTTAAGATGAGGAAAGAGAAAGGTACCAATAGCCACCAGAAGGAGGAGGAGGATGAAGACAGTCGAAAACAAACGCTCGGAACACTCCATCTTGACTTTCTGGGTGCGTGAGTGATCTTTGCACGTGTGTGAAATAAGTGAGATAAAGAGAGAGCTGTTGATTCAAATAATTAACTTTGAAGGTCTTTATATAGCGTTTGTATGAAATTTTTTTTAAGTGTATTTCCGTAAAGGGCGTTCCATAGTAAATATGGAGAGGTTGAATAAAATGTCAGCTCCGAGAGGCAAGAACAAAACCCTATTTTAGCTCATCATTTTTTGGCATCCTACATTTGATGAGAGATAGTGGCTCTATTTCTCCTCAATTGGAAATATTGCTTTTTCAGGGTACAAAGGAGGAGTTCGAACTTTGAATTTTTAGCCTATTTCTGCATATCACCCCTCTCACCCTCACCACTAGACTATAACCCAGTTGAAATTGAAATGTTACATTGTTGAAATTGTTCCTACATTTTCCCTATCACAATTTTCTCTTTCAGTGTTTTTTTTTTCAAGCACATGTATTTGATTTTTATTTTACTTAGTTTTATACATAACCTCTTTTTATGGGAAAAGTCTTTATGGCCAAATCGAAAGGTGGATTAATACTTCAAGCGTTTGCTTAGTTCCATGAGAATCAAACCCTCCTCTTGGAATGCTATATTTCATTGTTAGAATTTGCATGGTCATAATTGATTTGGTTGTTATCTAAACTACATATCAATAGAATTCTGATTGTCAACCAAAATTCTATAAAATCAGCATTCTAACCCTCTAACCAAAACATAACAAAAATAAAAATTGGGGGCAATATAGTAATTACATGAACACGAAATTTACTGTTTTTTACATGAACCTCATAATTATGTAATAATAACATGTTTATTTAAAACTTAAAAATTAAATTAAAAATGGCATATATATACACATCGCCATCTCTCATACCCATGTATATCACACTATTCTTTCTTAGAACTACATCCGTTGTTTGATTCTCCTTTTGGAAGATATGCAGGCAGTCCAATCTAGATACAACCACACCCCTCATCAACAAAAAAAAAAACTCATCTACCACAATCAATGCCTGTGATAGATTTCAATATACCGCGAACACTGTGCCCGTTAGTAATCTAGATGTGATAAAGAGTCTTATTTTCTACCATGGGTCTTGTCCGTTGTCAAATGCAATATAACCACGGATTGTGCTTGTCATAGATCCAAGGTATTAAATATCGGAAATATCGATAGTCCGAAAACGCGGAAATATCAATGGAAATATCGGGATAATATCGATATCGATAAAAATTACATGGAAACCACAGAAATTGTAAGAAAAACTTGGAAATTTTTATTGAAACTTTGCAGGATGTTTATTTAGTCAATTATCTATTAGTTTATCACAAAAAATTGGAAGGAAATGCATTGCATGATGAATTTAACATTATCAAGTTGATTATATAGCGAGCTGACAAACATTGTGAGTGTAGAAAATATGTAGTAATTAATGAAAGAAGTCTAAACACACCATAATCATTTATATATAATGAATAATTCAATTTGATAATAATCCAATTTAATGAATAATAATCCAATTTGATAAAAAAAAAACCTAATATTAATGAAAAATAATCCAATTTCATAATAAAACCTAATATTAATGAATAATAATCCAATTTGATAATAATCCAATTTAATGAATAATCCAATTTAATGAATAATAATCCAATTTGATAATAATCCAATTTAATGAATAATAATCCAATTTGATAATAAAAAAACCTAATGTTAATGAATAATAATCCAATTTGATAATAAAACCTAATATTAATAAAATAATAAATAACATTAAACATATTAAAATTATTGAACATGTAATTGTTAACATTACTTAATTACTTACAAAAATTAACATGCAAGTATTAATTACTTAAAAAACTTAACGTACGAGTCCACACAAATTTATTTGTTGTTGTATAAATTACAATAATATAAATATAAGTTTGTAAACTTACCTTAAATATGGAACCCTTTGTGTTCAAGCTTTGGAATGGATCTGAAATGGCTTTGAAAATGGTAAGGGAAGAAGAAGAAACGAAAATGCTCTGAATGCCTCTGATACTCCACCTTTGATAAGGTGAAAGAATATAACAGACAATGGCACATTGTTTTGCACGTGAAAGAATATCACGGACTCACAGTGGTACACGGTTTCATTATGAAAGCACTATTATTTGTTGTCCATGGTTTGAAATTGCAAAAAGTTATTTGGATCATTGGATCAGAGAGCTAGAGACAGGTTTTGGATCATTGGATGCCTTTTTTTTCTCACACGCCACCACACACACAGAGAGTCAGAGAGTGAGTCACACTTACACACCACCACACACACACACAGAGATCGAGATTTGAGACCCCCCACACCACACACGTACACAGAGACTGAGCTCAGTCTCTCGATCCTTCATTATCTCTTCTGAGTTCTGAGTCTTCTCCCTTTCTTCTCTCTTCTGAGTATTCGCCCTTCCCTTCTCCCTTCTCCAGTTCTCCCACACACACACAGACATCATCTCTCGATCCATCTCTCGATCCTCCTCGTCCGTGTCTTCCGCCTCGTCAGCGTCGTCTCCATCTCCCGTGCCGTGACCTCTACCTGAAATCGGTCATCCCCATCGGCACCCTCTACTTCCTTTCCCTCTGCTCCTCCCTCGCCTTCCTCCTCGTCGAGCCTGGGCCGTCACCATGTCCCGCGACCTCTACCTCTCCTCCGTCGTCCCCATCGACACTCTCTACTCCCTCTCCCTCTGGCTCTCCAACTCCGCCTACATCTTCCTCTCCGTCTCCTTCATCCAGATGCTCAAGGCCCTCATGCCGTCGCCGTCTACTCCATCGGCGTCGCCTTCAAGCAATGTCGCGATAATATCGCTAATATCGCGATATTATCGATATTATCTCGATATTTGGACGAAAACCTATTGGTTATGTGTAGAAATATCGGACTCCCAAAAAAACGATAATATTGGCGAAATATCGCCGATATTATCGATTTTTTATACCTTGCGTAGATCAGAATCTAACACCATGAGCTATGGCCATTGTGGATTACAAATTGGTTGTTATAAAAATTTTCTCAAAAATAATAAAAAAAAATTATAAATTAGTCAATAAATAAACAAGTACATATACATATACATATGTATATATATATATATATATATATATATATATATATATATATATATAAAGATGTTTATATAGAAAATTGCACATCTACTTCATAAAAATTCACATTTTCAA